>NC_033634.1:1812728-1990938 GCF_001540865.1 Ananas comosus | reverse complement strand
CTCTCTCTCTCTCTCTCTCTCTCTCTCTCTCTCTCTCTCTCTCTCTCTCTCTCTCTCTTTCTCTATATATATATATATATATATATATATTCTATTTAATTGCTTTTTGAGTATCTTTTTAGTAGTATAATTGTTTGAATCTACAGATTATTGCTTATGTTAGCTTTTCTTCATGAGTAAATATTACTATATCTGCTGTCTAATAGTTTATTTTGAAGAAAACATATGAAATAGTTACTTCCAAATTCTATCAATTCAATAAATGGTTCACTAGCTTCGGAAATCCATGTGTCATTCATGTGCATACTTCACTGGCTTACGAAACATTGGAAATTGTTTTTGTTTTTGCCTCTTTTTTTTTTTCTTTTTTTAATCCTTCATGTGCCTCTTGTTTTCGTTTCTCGTCAATTTTCTCTTATGAAACCCATCTGATGTGTGCAGATAATGTTAAGATGTAATTGATAAATAATTTGATGCCTAGAGACCCTACAGTTTGATAATCAATATACAGATTGTTACTGCAAAGTTATGACATGCTACCTGTGTAAGCAAAGAATATGGTTAATGCCATCGTCTTAATTTGTTACTCTCTTCTGGGATTGCTTATAATTTTTTTTGTTGTTACTCTCGAAGGGGAAAAGGTTAGTAAAGAGAGAAAGCAGTAGTGCGCGTATTAAAGTTGTAGTGAAGTTGTGTTACTTTTATTGTTGGTACACTGTGATTGGTGCTTTTTTTGTATGACAAATTTGAGTTTTTCCATGTCCTCATTGGCGATTCAAACAAAGAGCTTGCTTTAGTACCTTCAAATTTTGTCTGCTATGTGTTTCAAATGTTTGATGATGATTGGCATCAAATTTGATAACCTCTCTTTCTCACTAGGCGCTATTGAGTCTTTTTATTTTCTATATTATTTGACTTGTTATTCTTGACTGAACAGGGACCTACTCCTGCTGCTCTAATTAAAGCTGAAGTCCCATGGTCTGCTCGGAGGGGCAATCTTTCTGAGACGGAACGGGTCCTCAAAACTGTTAAAGGGTAATGAGTCTCTTTTTTACGCCCTTTTTTATTCAAGTATCTCTAGTTTAAATCCTTAACTCCACTCGTTATGGTGTATTCTCCAACTAAATAACTTGTTCTTCCTATGCATTTTATCTATTGTTGTTTCTTTTTAAATCTCTTACTGGAGTAAGATATGATTATTAAAAAAAAAGGAAAATATTGAAATTCGCTTTGTTGTTGCTGTGATGCAGTATACTGAACAAGCTGACACCTGAAAAATTCGATGTCCTGAAAGGCCAGCTGATCGATTCTGGAATCACGTCAGTTGATATTTTAAAGGTTCTCTAAATTTCTCAGAAATTCCATGTTACTCCACTTCGGAAGCATATATATCTCGGTGTAATTTTTATTGTTTGATCTGAAAATCTACAGGGAGTCATTTCACTCATATTTGACAAAGCCGTATTTGAGCCAACCTTTTGTACCATGTATGCCCAACTCTGTTCTGATCTCAATGAAAATCTCCCCCCATTCCCACCCGAAGTACCTGGTGGGAAAGAAATCACTTTCAAAAGGATACTACTTGACAATTGTCAAGAAGCTTTTGAGGGTGCTGATAATCTCAGGGCTGAGATTAGAAAGCTGACCGGTCCCGACCAAGAAATGGAACGGAGGGATAAAGAGAGGATGGTGAAGCTTCGCACTCTTGGTAACATCCGTCTAATTGGTGAGCTTTTAAAGCAGAAAATGGTCCCGGAGAAATTAGTTCATCATATTGTTCAGGTATTTATATTGCTGCATATGTTGATCTTTAATATGTTCGACTCTCTCTCTCTCTCACTCTAATGTTAGCTTGCTGCAACATTACTGCATACAGGTGCTATTAGGACTTGATGTTAAAGTCTGCCCTGCTGAAGAAAATGTTGAAGCAATTTGTCAATTCTTCAATACCATTGGAAAGCTGTTGGATGAGAGTCCAAAGTCTCGCCGTGTCAACGATGTCTATTTTAACCGGTTGAAGGAACTGACAAACAATCCCCAGCTTGCACCTCGTCTAAGGTTTATGGTCCGCGATCTCATTGACCTCCGTGCGAACAATTGGATCCCTCGGCGTGAAGAGGTGATCTTTTTTACTATGAAATTAACCTCGTCCTTTTCTTTTTTAATGGTAAAATTGTACAGAGAACCCCTCAACTTAAGCCCATTTTGGGACAGATTCCTTAACTTTATTATTTTTTTTCTGGGAACCCCTCAACTATTCGTTGTTTGGATTATTCTCCTCTAATTCAGCTCAGGAACAACTTTAAAATTTAAAATGAACAAACGGTAAGGGGTTTCAAATTTCGATCTAAACCATTAAGTTGAGGGTCTTTTCAAAATGCCCCATAGATCCCGGTGTCTCCTACATTCTTACCTATTTTTAGATCTCCTTTTAATCTGCCTACCAGATTATTCTTACCTATTTTTAGATCTCCTTTTAATCTGCCTACCAGATTATTGAAAATCCATATTTGTTTCAGAAAGAAATTCATTTTTTTTTCCCTGCAGGTGAAGGCAAAGACAATCTCCGAAATACATAATGAAGCAGAGAAGAATCTTGGGCTACGCCCTGGAACAACTGCAAACCTGAGGGCAAATCGCAATGCTAGTTCTTTAGGAGGCGTCAGCCCTGTTGGATTTCCGATGAACCGGGTCGGGGGTGGAGGCATGATGCCTGGTATGCCTGGCATGCCAGCTATTCCCGGAAGCAGAAAGATGCCCGGGATGCCTGGTTTAGATGGGGACAATTGGGAAGTTCCACGAAGCAAATCTATGTCTCGTGTTCAACCTCCTTTAATAAACAGGCCGTCGGCCGTAAACCCCAAATTACTCCCCCAGGGCAGCGGCAGTGTGATCTCCGGTAAGACTAGCGCTTTACTGCAGGGGGCCGCTTCCCCAGTTCGATCTTCCTCTTTTGTTTCGGGTGCGGCGACCCCTCCATCCAATAACTCTGCACCCGTCAAGCCACCCTCTCAATCACCGGCTGCAACCCCCGAGAAAACCCAAACCCTACCGAGGTCGATCAAGAACCAAGAAGAGCTACAGAGGAAGACGGTCGCGCTTCTCGAGGAGTACTTCCACATTCGCATGCTGGATGAAGCACTTCAGTGCGTTGAAGAGTTGAAGAGCCCGGAATACCATCCAGAAGTAGTGAAGGAGGCTATCAATCTCGCATTAGACAAAGGTTCATCCTGCATAGACCTGGTGACCAAACTTCTGGAGTACTTGTCGGATAAGAAAGTTCTTACACCGAAGGATTTGGGAACAGGCTGTTTGCTCTACGGGTCGATGCTGGACGATATCGGAATCGATTTGCCCAAAGCACCGGCTTATTTTGGTGAAGTGGTTGGCAAACTAATTCTCGCAGGCGGCGTTAATTTCAAGGTGTTGGAGGAAATACTGAAGAAGATAGAAGACTCGATGTTTAAGACCGCGGTATTTGATTCCGTGATGAAAACAGTCAAAGCGAGCACGAAAGACGAGGCCATATTAAGCGATCAGATAGCGGAAGTCGAGGCCTGCGAGAGGTTGCTCTCTGAATAAGACCCGATCAACATCGCTGGTATTAGTTTACTTTTCTCTGTCGCTGCTCTGATGAACAGAAACTACCATTCTTCCATTCCTATGTTTCCCCTTTTTAATGCTTGTTATGTTTCGGTTTTGTCCCATGAGGTTAGTATTTTACTGCTTTGAGTTAATTATGTGAGAAGAACTGATGTTAAGAGTTGTATATTTCTGCGAGGTAACAGTGTACGTTTATTATTCGTTCAAGATTAAAGAAAAAAAAAAAGGCCATGGTATTGGTATCAAGCCTAGGCTAATTTTGGTCGCGATTTTCGGTACAACTATAGTTCTGCTTGATGACTGTTTTGCGTTTTGTGTTTCAAAACATTAATTTTGGATCATTATTTGTGTGATTGATGTAGGATTGGGTCTTAGGTGCCCATATATACTGTTGGACACTGGTAAATTTCATTTCTATAAACTGCTAACGTCCTATGTTTCGTGGGTTTTCTTGTCATAACTCATAAGCCTGTTTTTGTGGGGATTTTTTTTGTTTCTTTTATTTTTGGTCACTTTCAATATAAGCATGTTCAAATTCCTCCTCTTTTTTTTCTTTTTTTTCTTTTTTTGGGTCGAAACTAGCAAGTTTGTGCATAAAAAAGCCGAAATATTTTGATAAAGATACATATATTGGGAGTAGAGCTATTATGCTTCCAATGTAAAGTAGTTAGTGTTTTCGATTTTTTAGCTCTTAGATCAATCTCATTAATTATTTCTAATTATTGGACTAATATTATTAACCAATGAGCATCACTCAACTCTATGGGGACCGCTCAACCCTAAGGGGACCGCTATCATTTCAACTCTAGAATCTTTAATCCAAGGATTAAAAAATCGAAAGCACTATATATTGGTAGGAAAGAATATATATATATATATATATATAGTCTGGCTATTATGCTATTAATAGCACGAAGCACTTGGTGCTACCAAGTTTTCCACCGTTAGATCTACCCTTTTAATTATTTTCACCTGTTAGATCATACAATTCAACCAACCATCCACTCAACTCTAGAGGGCCCACATCATCCCAACCGTACATCTCTTAATCCAATGACCAAAAACTTGGTAGCACCAATGACTTTGTGTTATTAATAGCATAGTAGCCTAGTTATATATATATATATATATATANTGTATAGAAAGCAAAGTTTGAGGAATGAAGCCTGGTCCGAGATCCATCCCTAGATTTCATACAAAATTAACCTGTATGTTGAGAATCCCTATTTCATATATATATATATATATATATATATATATATATATATATATTTCATACTATAGTGTCAGCGCGTAGATATCAATATAATATGTGTGATATTTAATAATTTTGTATCAGATAATATGAAAGAGTATGAAAAATTTATATGAGTATATAAGAAATAAGAAGTGTATTAAAATATTTTGAAAATTAGTGAACTAAGTCGGTACAATTGCAATTTGCAGAGCTGACCAGAATATAAAATAGATGAATCCAGAATTCTAGATCTGACATCCTACTCATTATTCATCCCCAAGCCCTCAAAAATATGAGGGGTAAATTATAAGATGGTCCATGTATTATTCTAATGCTGCAACTTCGTCCCTTATTAAGATATGAGGTGTATATCCAAATATTTTAGTCCGCAAAGTTCTTCATATACTGCAATTTATTCTATGATCGTTAAAATGTTTCAACATGCCTTTAGAAAGTACTCATTTTGGTACTGTTTAAGTAAATTGAAATGTGAGGGCATTCTAAAGAAGGATATTTACGCGAAAGAACTATGGTTTTATAACAATTAGCGAAAATTGAAAATTTAAATTAAAATAAAATGTTCATGAATGAGGACGCAAATGGATCCGGGTAGATGGGTCTCGTGTCGGGATCTGCCGCGAATGGAATAGTAAACGAGTGCTAAAAATAAAAATAATAATAATTCATTCAAAATTGATCTAGATCTGCTAAAAAAATCAAGCGAGAGATGGGAGAGAGATTTTTTCTTTCTTTAGATTTTCTCTCGATTTGCTAAAGCTTCTGCTCTAATTTGTCGTGAATAGAGCAGCAAGTAGAGACAAAAAAAAAAAAAAGAAGAATCGTCCTCTTGAGATCATCCGTCTAAATCCATCAAGAAAATAGGACGAGAGTTGAAAGACCTCTCCCGCCTTCGAATTCGTCTTGTTTGGGCTCTTTTTTGCATTTGGCCTTCTAAAAAAAATTTATTTTAAAAATAGTCCCAGCAAATTTATATTTGTAAAAATGACCCTAGTACTGCCACGTAGATGCCATGTTAGCACCACTGGGGCCAGTTTGTTAAGTTGAACATGGTGAATCATTTACCGTGTCTAAATACGGTGAATGGTTCACCGTATTTGAAAAAAATATAGTATATATGTATTGTATTGCGAAAAAATATAAGTATTGAAAAAGGAGGAGGGGAATATAGATATGAAATACGGTGAACCATTCAACGTGTTTGACCGTGTTCAACTTAACACTCATGTGGCGCCTACGTGACGGGGATAAGACAAAATTTGTAATTATAAATTTGATGGGGCAATTTGTAAAAAAATATATCTTGAGAGGGCCAAATGCAAAAAAAGCCCGTCTTGTTTGCATATCTGGTCATGAACTGAGTCGCAATATCAGAGTAGTACAGGGACTATTCATGCATATTACCCAAAATAATAACTAATAAAAGTAATAAAAGTAAAATATAGTCAACTGTAGCATGATCGGGGGAGAGGGGGCACGCCGCACGCCCAACACCACGATCCCCTCCTCCACAAGCGCTGTGCCACGTGGCGGCCCCTCGTTGGCCTGTCGGCGCGGGCATGTGGGCCCCCCTGTCTTCGTCGTAACGGTCACTATACAGAAACTGTACGCTCCATTATTATCAATAGCTAATTAATCCACTCTACATAAATAGTAATTAAGGCATTTATTTTTGAAAGGCTAATTTTGGGGGATCATTTTGCGATTTGATTCCTTTTGCAGAGGTTTTTTTTTTTTTTTTTTTTTCTCTCTCTCTCTCTCTCTTTTCCCTGGGTTTTTAATCTTAACTTTGAAGGAAAAAAGAAGCCCCGAAAAAGAGGAAAAGAGATTTTTTTTTTTTTTTTGGTTGAGGAAATACTCTATTTTTTTTTTTTGAGTAAAAAAAATGTGGTTTTTAAGTGATTATTTAGCACATTTATGAGGTGGGTATCTCTTGTTCCTTGGATTTAATCTTTTATTTCTTATTTTTCATATAATATATGTGTTTTTTTGCAGGTAGGATGTCGATCTCATCTTCTAAGGAAAAGGAAGCAAAAGGGGTGGGAAAAGCATTGGACTCTTAGGTAATTTGTTCTTTAAGATACTCTTTATGTGGTTTTTAAGCAACCAACTTAACTTTTTTCAAAAGTTTGTTTTTGTTTCTCTTTTTTCTTGCATTTACACTTATATTGTCATAAAATGCATCTTCTTTAGCTTAGATGTTACTTTATATGTCCTTTTTTTGTTGGGGAGACACAAAAAAAAAAAGAAGAAAAAAGATTGATGATTGGTAATTTGATTTTCTAGTTTTTGGATTCCTATTTTTGGTTAAGTGGTTGCTAAGCGATTGATTTATTTAGTGAATTGAAGCATCTCTCTGGTTGTAGGTCTCTAAGCTTTAGATTTGTCTCCTATATTAAAGGTAACTTTGCTTTGCTTTGCTTTGTATCATTCCTCTCATCTACTGGTTTCATTTTAAGAAAAAAAAATATATATATATATATATATACATATTCTGGAGGAGTATTTAGCCCTTAATTGTTTAATCGTTTTCAACCCCGCGATAGAAATCGTTTTTGAAGTTCAATATTTTTGAAAAATCTCTCACTTGAAATATTTGCACTTGGATGAGTAGTTCTACCTTATTAATCCTCTGACAGATTTAAATATCACCACAGTTTCTCAATATATGTGTGCATTGCTGAATGAATGTAGCTCATATTCATTATATTGGTTGGAAAACAAAAGGAATAATTGATCCTTTTTTTTTATAAAAAAAAATTGTAACTCAATTTTCTGATATATTGTGTGTAAGTTTCTGTTGGTATGGTAGATTGAATAATTGCGGATTCTGTGAAGTTTAATGATAATTCGAACCTGTCTCTCGATTGCTCCGACTATTTGTAGGTGAACTCTACTTTCCACTTATGGCTGAGAATGAGGTTGTCGCTCTTCGAGAAGCCCTTCGCGACCAATATCTCGCAATGGAAAAGCTTTACGCGGAACTAGAAGAGGAACGAAAAGCTTCAGCTTCTGGAGCGGACGAAGCGCTTTTCATGATCTTGCGACTTCAAGAAGAGAAAGCCATAGAGAAGATGGAATCATCGCAGTACAGGAGAATGGCCGAAGAGAAGATTCAACACGCCGAAGAATGTGTTCGAATTCTTAAAGATGTAATATTTCAGAAACAAGTGGAAATCAACTCCCTCAAATATCAAATGCGGGCATTAAAGCGCAAATTATTAAGCATTTGCTTTAGAGATTCTGATTTTGATGAAGTAAATATGTTCGACTATCCGTGGTTGCGGAAAAGCAATTTCTTTTCGGGCAGAGGAGGTTTCGGTCATATAGTACGCAGGAACGCCTCTTTACCGGCTCTTCGACTAGAAGAGTTGTGTTCGGAGATTGAGTTCATTGACGGCTACGAAAAAAAGGTTGGTGAAAAGTACGAAGAAAGCAAATTGCACGTGTTATCTAAGAAATCGAACAAAACAGTGAATGATTGGCTACAATCCAAGAATATCGAGGAAAAAATCGGATCAAATTCGATAGTAGAAATCAATGAATCTAGATGTGATTCGCGGTACTCAACCGTGAAAGTTGGCATGTACAAATCATCAAGAGAGGCTTCATATCTAAACTCCGGTGCCAAATGCACTAAAGGATTATCGGAACTCGCAAACTTTACTAACCTGGAACCTGAATCTGACGATTTTGTGAACTCAGTTGATGTTCAAGACAAATTTGAAGTCCCAGAAATTCTCGAGGAAAGTGAAGGAACATCAAAGGAACTTTATTTAGAAGCCAAGAACTTGATCAAAGTATCTTATTTAAAGTCTCAAGAAGATAAAACCAATTTGATAAGGGATCAGGACAGGTCAGCAAACTGTCATTCGGGTTCCGCTGACAATGAGACTGGAAATGCTAGATTGCAAAATGATCTTGAAAAGATCAAATGTCATATACAGCATGTCGAGGAAGAAGTAAAAAGATTGAGGAAAAATGGCTTCTCGAGGGGCAAGCAACAATTGGATTTATTGCTTGAATTACGCGAAAAGCTCGACTTGATCACTACTCAGCAGCAGCAGCAGCAGCAGCAGCAGCAGCAAATAGAAGAGATTAAAGATAGCAAGTCCAGAAAAAACACTCCACAGGATAACTACTTAGTTACTAATTTTATGGAGGTATGTCTTGTTATTTTCTTTGTGTTTATTTTTTATTATCTTCGATAGCGTGTGACAAATGTATGTTTTGTTGGTATCAAAGGTTTCATCAAAGTTTTTAGTTTTAAGCTAAATTTCCAAGTAAACATTTTGTAGAGTTAAGTTGAATTTCCAAGTTCCACTCTAGTATTGAGATGTTTTACATATACATCTATAAATATCTGAGCTAAATCATCTGTTTACATTTATAAACTGAACTTCAATACACCCCTCAAAAGTGCAGCTTTTTTCAACAGCATTCTTAATTCCTTTTTGTAAGTTGCGGAATCATCAGATTCATTGTTAAAGTTGGTTTTATATGAAATTCAGAATTTCCAGGATCATGTAAATTGCTTTGTGGAGGAATATATGAATTTCTCCGTCGATTTTACTCTTGTTTTTAATTATTGGATTTCATGAGTTTCTTGATACCTTTGCAGTTCTAAAATTTTCTCCTAACATTACTGATTTCATATGCAGGCTATGTTATCTTTTTGGCTTTGATCTGGTTATTGTCCTGGGACATGGTTTATTTTTCAAGGTTTTGGTGAGAGCTCTTTTGCTTAACAGTGGTTTCATCATCAGAGAAAGGAAAAAGAAAAAAAGAAAATAGTGGGTTGTTGTAGCTCTTTTTTTTTTTTAATTTTTTTACAGAAATGGATATATGTTTGTTAAAAATATGAAAAAATGTCACTTGTATATAAATTTACTCTAAATTTTGTGAAAAATGTTTGCGTGTTGGTAATGTTACTTTTATTTTTCCTTTTCTGTTTACTTTTCTGTTCCGCTTCGTTTATTTCATTTAGAAATAAACTTAGTTGGTAATGTGAATCAACTAAGATTCGAACTTTGGACCTCGGATACCAGCCACTAAATTTTTTACCACTTGCTCTAGGGATGATCGGTATATGCGCACGGTGTTAGGTGTTCACATGTAAGGATAGTTCCCATATGGAAAATATCAAAGAGATTTGAATTTGATATCATTTGATATATACTACGGTCCAAATTTACGTAATTATGCTTTTGACTTCAATGGTTCCACCAAGTATCGAGCCAAAATTTTGTAGGTTGAGCCACTCTGCGAGGCCAAATTACGAACTGACCCAAACTTTTTTTATTTTTTATTTATTTAAAATTCTAAATTTCTTTAACAACTTTTACAAATTATTTAATTGTTATAGTTCACTAAAATGTATTGTAGATAATTTTTGTAAAGAAATTATTTAAAGAATTGAATAATTCAAAAATTATATTTGAGTGAAGAAAAAAAATATTAAAAAAGAAATATAAAAAAAAAAATTAAAAGAAGGGCTCTACCAAGGCCGTGAACCCGTTATGTGCTATGATCCGGCCCAAGATCATAGGGGACGGAGCTGTGTCACCCATGTTGCTCCGTATCCCTGTTATGCCCAATACCGCCCATATACGTATTGGGCCCAGTACGGCCCATGCACATGTCGGGCTAAATACAGTACGGCCCGTGTACTTTTGGGGCTCAAACCATTCCACGGACCCGTTTTACACCGACGTCAAACCAAGACCACACCTCCATGTTCATCACCCACAAGAGCAAATCTGAACCGTTACCTAGTGATCCAACGGATGAAAGTAATCCAATCAGATTCACTTATGATACCCCTCCTGATTCACGTGCAAGTCACGTGCCTGCAAATCCGTGAAATAATAATAATAATAATAACAATAATAACATAAACAAAACGGGAGCTCGAATACCCTTTTGAGCTCTCTCTCTCTCTCTCTCTCTCTCTCGCTCTCTCCTCACCGTTTCCCTTCTCCCTCGCGAGCTCCACAAACCCTAGAAATCGTGCAACTTCGAAGCGAATCGATCCATCTCCACACCAAACCCCCAAGGTACAATCGACGATTCTTCTCCGCTCCTGGGGTTTCTGTGGTACTTCTTAGTTTTAGGGTTGCTCGCATGTGCCGTTCTCTGATCCAGTTCGAAATATTAGGGACATAGGTCACTTTCCTTGTTTTCGATCTTAGTTTTGTTCGGATTAGTCGTAAAAATCTGATATTGTTTGTTGTTGATTAGTGTTTTTGATGAGAAGATGAGCTCGAAGAAGGTTCCATTTCACAGACACAGGGAAGCTGAGGAGGCTAGGAAGAAGGTGATAATTTTATATCAGTTAGGTTTAATTGTTGCTTAATTGCAGCATAATGCCCTTTTTTGAGTGTTTTTTACATTTAAATGTTTGGGATTGAAGAGGGAGGAGGATGAAGCTGCTCGAGTATATGCGGAGTTTGTAGAGTCGTTTAAGGGCGATAGCGCGCCTGGGTCAAAGGCTTTTGTAAGAGGAGGGGTTATCGATCCAAACGAGAAGCTTAAAGCCGATTCAGAAGGTTAGCGTCAATCACTGATCTAGTTCTCATCTTATTAGAGTGAGCTCTAGTTGTGATTATTTTTTACGTAATGGATGCATATATTGTTTCTTTATTGTTCAAATTAATAAAAAGATGGACCTTTTTATTCATTCGGAAATGGCAGGTGGAAAGTCCAAAGATGGGGTGTCTATTCCAAAGAAGGGAAGTAGGTAAATGAATGTACTTGATTCTTAAAAATGGTATCTGGTGGTGCCCATCATGATAAGAGTAGAGAGTCTTGCCAAAATTTCATCAGGCTACAGTGCTGCATTGGTCATGCTTTACAATGAAGCCCTCCATTCTGCTGTTTTATATCACTGTTTTATATCTTTATACATGGATACGCTATTTGCCTCTTGTAGTGCATTTAAACTGTATCTATTGCAACTTCTTGCTACCTCCATTCTGTTCTAAAAGTACTGGAAGCTTTGCTTTTTGATTGCACAGGGTTAAATAAAGAAAACAGTAAGGTTAGCTATGCTATGTGTGAAACAGTATGGTTAGCTATGTTATGTGTGAGCTAATACTTCATCTTTCCTGATAGGCATGCTCTTGCTAAATTTTTTTTTTTTCAATTAGATATGTTCTATTTTTCTCAAACTTCATGCTATCTTATTGAGTAAACATTTAACCTTTTTTTGCTTCTATTAAAGTGTTGTCATTTGTGCATTTAACATTCTTTGATTTAATAAAAGTGGTGACCAGCATGTTGTCTGGTTGCTTATATGCATATTTTAGTACATGGCTAAGATTCTTAAGATTGCAGTAAGATAGTAAGAAATGTAGCTCCTTCACAAAGTGTTTAACCACACGAGCAACATCTGCAATGGGGAAACTTTTATTCTGCAGTTCTGTAGTTGCCATAAGGTGCCATATAATAGTTCTGTGTTGCTAAATATCGTAATATCTTCAAAGGATGTCTTGAGTTTTTTCAAAAATGTATCTTTCTTCAGATAGAGCATACGAAGAAGAGTTTGGTATACTTTTATTGAAAGTTGGTGTGGCTGTTTACTACTAGGCCTGAGAATTGCACTAGTTGTGGCTCTTTTCTTGTTGGCGTCCAAAATGAAGAATGGTTAGGGATGGCCTGTGGAGGTTTGTAGAAACATTCCATTTAGACTGTGACTCTGTGCGAAAGGCCATATTTCGGGAGTTCAAGGATACCACTTTATTTCCCAGTGTGTTGCCTACCTGTTTGAGCAATTTTCCCGTAGTTAACATCTTACCATCAGGGCTCCCTACTATGTAGATCTTGCGGCTTACCTCTTTTTGTAGTAGTAGAATTTTATACTATGATACTTGAATGTCTTGCTTAGTCGTTGACATTGACGGTTGATACTTGAAATTCTTGCATTTTCTTGTTATATCCTTGTCAAGCATGATATTAGGTCCTGGTTTGGTCATTTTAGCACTTTCTTGATGCACTTGAGTAAGGTCCATGCTAGCTTTCCGGTAGCTTTTCTGTTGTGAAAATTGACTTCTTAAATTTGTATTAGCTTGGAATTTTAACAATGGAGTCAAGTCATGTGCTACAACTTGTGTTCAGTAGTCTTTCCCTGGAGTGAAACAAGCAGTAGTTTTTATTACTATTATAATTTTGATGTCTGCAAGTATAACTACTGAGCTGCCATGTGCTGCTTCAGTAAGGAAGAATCCTATATATCATAACATGTGTTTGTACTGCCAGCCATTTACTTCGCACTAATTTGTATTCCTAGTGATAACTGATCCATCGGACTGCTTATTGTATTATGCCTATTTTCTTGTCCAGGTATGTCCCATCCTTCTTGCCACCTGCGTCTCAAGGAAGAGAGCCTGAGAGAAAGGTTAGAACTTAAACTAAGGTGTAACTTATTTAAGTTTCACAATTAACGATCTATTCCATAAAATCTTTTAACTAAAATCCAATTGTTTATAATGGATGGCATCCTGCTAAATCTCACCTTCTGTTTTCTGTTTTGCAATTATGCTTTCTTCATCTTTATTTTTTACCCATTGGCACCATTTGGAGACTTTCTTTAACATGTGAGGTTTAAGCCTCATAGGAGTCACATCTCTTTCAATTCTTTTGTACAGATTTTCATTGTTCTATGCAGATAAAATAAGGAAAGGCTTATAAAGTTGTGGATATATCGGTTTTGATCATAATAATGAAGTTAGCTTTCTCTAGCTGGTTGACATTTTGTTTTTTCCCCCTATTAATTCACATATCTTGGGAAAAGTTCTTTAAGGTTCTGGTGCTTGATCCCCATTTCTCTTGGCTATTTCATGGTTAGATAATTAAGTTTTAGCCGGAAAAGTGAATCATTAATTCATTGTAAATAGAGATATCTTGCTTGCTTTGGGACCTACAACTCTGATACTTGGTCATTTTTCCTTCAATCATTTACTTTTAGCAAATTTCTGTTTCTATGTGTTTTTTCCTGAAGCATTTTGGTTACTGCAGAAGGATGAGGAGAGGCCAAAGGAGAAAGAGAAAGGAAAGACCCGGGCCATTGACAAATTTTTGGAGGAGTTGAAGTATGAACAAGAACTGAGAGAGAAGCGTAGTCAGGAACGTGAGCAGTGGCGTGAAGGGCGCCATAGTGAAAACTCTGCTGTAAGTACTTATTTTCACATCCCAATTCATTTCAGTATTGGACATTTTGTAGAGATAATCACTGACTTGAATAAAACGGCTGTATCAAGCGTTTTTCAAAGAGAAAAATATACTAGCAGTGAGGAAAACAATTGTTTTCAAATTTTAGTTTCATTTAGGTAATTAAATTACCTAGATGTCAAAATTTTGTCAAAAGTTAATTTCCTGAGTTAGTGTAGTCTCAATTTGCAGCCACCTAGCCGCTTCGATGAGCTGCCAGACGAGTTTGATCCTAGCGGGAAATTTGGTGGTTCATTTGATGATGGAGATCCCCAGACCACAAATTTATATGTTGGCAACCTCTCACCTAAGGTTTATTACTTTCATTGCAGATACTATTTTTAAATTGTTTTTCGTCTTTTTTTTGAGAGAGAGAAAGGTAGCATGCTATCTACTTCGTTCGTTTTTTTAAGAAATGAACCTTGCTGTTACGATAATTATTAATTGTCCTGTCTCATTTTAGGTGGATGAAAATTTTCTTTTGAGGACCTTTGGTAGGTTTGGTCCCATTGCCAGTGTGAAGATCATGTGGCCTCGGACAGAAGAGGAAAGGAGAAGGCAAAGAAATTGTGGCTTCGTTGCTTTTATGAATAGAGCAGATGGGCAAGCTGCGAAGGATGAAATGCAAGGTGTGTTAGCTTCCTACCTATTGGCTTTTTCAGACATAAAATCTGATGAAAAGTTTCCTCCTCTAAGAACATGCTACTTATTCAACTCGTTTCTGGAGATATTTGCCACTCCAGATGTGTCAATTTTTGGGAACAGATGCCAATGTACTTTTTATGCTAGTGCTCTGCATAAATTATCTGCTTGATTTTGGTCTTCACATTAACAGGATTAGTGGATTCGTGGGTTGAAATTTTTTAGTAATGAAGGAGTGCACTTGCTCTGATGAATTTTAATCTTCAGTTTTGACTGTTGCTGTTTAATGCTGTTTGCTTTCTGTTTTCAGGTGTAGTTGTCTACGAGTATGAATTGAAGATTGGGTGGGGTAAATCTGTGTCTCTTCCAGCACAGGCACTGCCTGCTCCCCCACCGGGGCACATGGCGATTAGAAATAAGGAGGTTGTATTAGTTTAAGAACTCTTTAGAGCTTTTTGCATATATACTCTGGAAATATGAAAAATTGCCCACATACCCCTGCAAAGTCAGTATTTCTGATCATGTCTGAAAACTCTATTTGTTTGCATTCATGTCTGCAGAAGTATTTATGCAGTTTTGCATTTAGCAGTGGTATATATATTAAAATAGACAAACTATTTATTTCACATATGTTTTTTGTTGTTTTACAATATCTGTCCCCTCTTCTGATCATTGGACAGTTACAGCTACCTATGCAATAGGCATTCTTAGTTGTTATTTCGTTCGAACATCTCTTAATCAGTTAATGACTTCTTTTTTTTTCTCCTCTTCAATTTTGGAACAGGGGGGTACTGTGATTATATCTGGTCCCGATGGTCCGCCTGTTACATCTGTTACAACTCCAAATTCAGAGCTGGTGAGTTGCTAGTTAACCAAGATTCTCATGCAAATCAAGCATTACTTTGAAGAGAACATGTGACTGGTGCAAGAATGGTGATTTATTATTAGTTGTTTGGTAACTATTGTGATGAACTAGTGGTATCTTTGATCGAGTCCTAATAGTTGACATTCACGTAAGATTACTATATGACTATTTAGTCTATTTAGTGTCTTCAAGGTGTTTCCTTTTACGCATGCTTTACAATTCATTATGTATTGGTCAATTATGGAGTTAGTTAATCTGATGAAATAATTGCTTCTCTTTTTGTTGAGTTTTGCACAATCTGCTTTTACTAATATTATTTTGTTTGATATAATTTGCTAGGTACTTACACCAAATGTGCCAGATATAATAGTTGTTCCTCCAGAGGATGGTCACCTTAGGCATGTTATTGACACAATGGCTTTACATGTTCTTGATGGTGGATGTGCTTTTGAGCAAGCAGTAATGGAGAGAGGCCGTGGAAACCCACTTTTTAATTTTCTATTTGATCTCAGATCAAAAGAGCACACATACTACGTTTGGAGGCTATACTCATTTGCTCAGGTTAATATCACATTTAAGATTTTTAATTTACTCTTACTTTCTTTAATTTCAGGCAATAATTGGTTAATTTTATATGCTAGTGTTTAGCAATAGATATTTAAGGTGTCACAAGAATGCTAGTAGTGGATAAGGTATGACTTCTTTTAGGTGTCTTTTGTAGCATGTTTTAATTTTTAAAGACTTGACTTGATATAGCAGTAGTTATAACAATGAGTCAATGACAGACCTAAGTCTTGTATGCTCATTTCGACTTCGCCTTCAGGAGCAAAGGTCTAGACTGGCCTCTGAATTAATTGTTAATTTTTCCTGTATCTACAGGGTGACACTCTTCAGCGCTGGCGAACAGAGCCTTTCATCATGATTACTGGCAGTGGAAGGTAAGATCTATCTGTATTGTTGACCTAGAAAAGCTTTGCTTCTATATTATACTACCTTTCTCATCAGCTAAGCCTTATTTGTCTACTCCTGGAGCAACTGTTCATGGTCATTATGGGAAAATCCTTTACGAAGGCTTTCTGTCAATTCAGTAGTTGTTGTTGCAGTTGTTACGCGGATTAGTTACTCTATATAGATCTCATATTGATGCAAAACTCTGTTTATAATCCTAGGTGGATCCCCCCGCCTCTGCCACCTAGTCGAAGCCCTGGGCTTGAGAAAGAATCTAATATTACCTATGCAGCTGGTAGAAGCAAAGTAAGCCGCCTTAATTGGCTTAATATACAACTTTGAGGTCTATATTTTTGTTGATTGGTATTATCAAGGGGAGAGAGTAACCTGTTTTGGACATTTGTATGTTCTTTCTGTTATTCTAGCGTGTGGAATTGGAGCGTACACTGACAGATTCACAGAGAGATGAATTTGAAGATATGCTGCGTGCTCTGACATTAGAGAGGAGTCAGATAAAAGAAGCTATGGGATTTTCCTTGGATAATGCCGAGGCTGCTGGAGAGGTAATGCTGATGCTGCTGAAGTGCTAATGCTTTTTATTTCTTCCATAATGTTGCTTTATGTTGGTGTAAAGCACTATCTTTGTGTCAATGTAAGCAGAGACTTGCAAAACATTGCAATGGTTACATAATTGTGTGTACACATGCATTTCTGTTTGCTTTCATATGTATTTTCTTCCAGTGTTGCCTATTGGATATTATAGAACAAGTTACAAATATCCGTCCATTGAGGCTTCCAAGTTTCTAGTCGAACTTCGCACATGCATACCTAAATGCTCTGGGGCTTTGACAATATTTTTGAAGTCTATATACACTGAAATATATATTGTAACTAAACAATCCTTTTTGTTTAGCATATTTTGTGCCAAGCAATTTGGAAAAATATGTTCTTTTGCCTCTGTTTATTTCTGATGCTCTTTTTTTCTGTCCTGTTTTTTTGGTTTACTGCTTTGTATGTTATATCTGCATTTTGCGTCCTTCCAGATAGTCGAGGTTCTTACAGAATCCCTGACGCTTAAGGAAACACCTATACCCACCAAAGTTGCAAGGCTTATGCTAGTATCTGACATCCTTCACAACAGTAGTGCTCCTGTGAAGAATGCTTCGGCCTACCGAACTAAGTTCGAAGCAACCTTGCCGGATATAATGGAGAGCTTCAATGACTTGTACCGCAGCATCACAGGAAGGATTACTGCTGAAGCCCTAAAGGTAACTTATTGTCACAACGCACTTTTGCGGGGATGGGGCTTTTGCGTGAGTGCTGCTTGAGTAGAGCTTTTGGAAGCAGTAGTAACAGCTTATTCATTAAAGCTTCGGATTCTGCTTTTGGTACCAAAAAGTTAATGTTTACTTCCTAGCATGACAAAAGATCCGCACTTCTTGTCAGTCAAATGTGTGGTGTTTGGAAAACTTTTGCTTTCTGAACTAAAGAAGCCATCCCAGATAGATGGGCCAAACAAGCCCTTCTTCTTCTTTGAGACTTGGGAAAGCCGATTTGTTCCAGAGTCTTAATTCTATACATTTTTTTTTTAAACTTCTCTGCAGGAACGAGTTTTAAAGGTTTTACAAGTGTGGGCAGACTGGTTTCTTTTTTCTGATGCATACTTAAATGGTTTGCGAGCTACTTTTCTCAGATCGAGCAACTCAGGTGTAACTCCGTACCACTCAATATGCGGCGATGCACCAGAAATAGTAAACAAGACAAGCTCTGAAGAAAACAATGAAGGAGCCAAGATTACTCAAGATGGTGCACTAGCGATGGGAAAAGCTGCAGCAATGAAAGAGCTTTTAGGACTTCCTCTTGCTGAACTTGAAAGGCGATGCCGGCATAATGGCCTTTCATTGTGTGGTGGGAGAGAGATGATGGTTGCGAGATTACTATACTTGGAGGAAGCAGAACGAGAGCGAGGCTATGAACGAAATGACGATTTGAAGTATGGACAAGCCCAAGTTAGCAAAACTTTAAGAGATGAGAGTAGCTTTAATCCTCATTTAGAAAGTGTGAATCTAGCTAGTGTTAGCCAGTATGGGAAAGAAGTGATTCGAGCACATCCTGAAGGTTCTGCTTCACCTGAAGCCAAGGATATTATGAACAAGAGAGAGAAAATAGACCCTGTTTTACCAGCTTCTAAATGGAGTCGGGAGGATGATGTCAGCGATGATGAAGATAAAAAAAGTGGTTTGGGCATAAGCTATTCGTCTGAAAGCGAGGCTGCTGGTGATCTTGGAAAGGCAGTTGAAGCAGAAGTAGCTGCTGATAATGTCATGAATGAAGAACAAAGGTCGTATAATATTGTCTATGAAACAAACTTGTATAATATTGTCTATGAAACAAACTTCTCTAGTTTCAAATATAGTTCACGAGAATTTGTAATCATTCAAGAATTAATTAATATTATTTTGCTTTACAGGCAGAAATTAAGACGGCTTGAGATTGCTGTGATGGAATACCGTGAGTCTCTTGAAGAACGAGGAGTCCGAAATACGGAGGATATTGAGAAGAAGGTAGCAGGTTATCGGAAACGCCTCCAATCAGAATTTGGTTTGTCAGATTCTGTTGATGACGGCAGCAAGTCCGGTATGTGGCAAAATGAGAAAAAAATAAAATTGCTTTCATTATGCTAAAAATATATTCCTCTTTTATCTATTCTGAGAGCCTGAGATCATATTAGTGCCATGGGGAAACTCGACTCTATAGGTCTGTTAAAGAGTTCTCTCCTCTTCATTTTTTATGTGAAGGTCATATCATCACCTTCTCCTCGGGAGTAAAAGTCATTTTAAAAGAGTTTTCTTTTATTTTATATTAAACATATAATATCTTTAGCTCTTGAGTTATTAGTTTAGCAAAGAGCTCAAGTGCTTCTTCAACGACTTGTACAAGACCATTGACAATTTGACATGCATCATGCCACAATGTTAACTAGGATAGTCTAGTTTTGTTTTGGTGGCCCAACTAATATCTGCACATGGTGGTTATAGCTGTGTAATACGATACATGCATGTTTTGTATTTGGAAAATTAAAGTTGTGACCAATTTAGTTTTTGCATTTATTTCGTTATTAAACTTTTACTACATTCACGGACACAATTTCTGTACTATTTTGATTGGTTTCAATATCTTGGTCTTTCGTAATGTATTCAAACTGCTAATACCTCAGAGAGAGCATCCACAGAGATAAAGGAGAGACGGGACGAAGCTCGCGATTCTGTGAGGAAGCGCCGCCGCAGCGAGAGCCGAAGCCGCAGCCCCCGCAGAAATAAGTCTTTAGACAGAGACAGAGACAGAGATAAAGACCGGCATCGCGAAAGAGAGACGTCGCGCGAGAAGAGTGGAAGTAGGGAGCGGGATGATCACCATGGAGATAGAAGCAGGGAGAGGGACAAAGACAGGAGGCGAAGGGGAAAGTGAGACCATCACTAAGAAAATAAAGAGAAGCTAATCTTGGCTTTTCGAGCAGCAGAAGCTTCCAGTATTGGGATATTTGAACCAGAAGCTTGTGGAGTAGATGGCGAGCACCGAGGATGAGAAGAATTAGCTGCAACAGAGGGTAATTTGAGTTTAGTAGTTAGGTTTTTGGTTTTGTTCAGAACTTGTAAAACTTTATTGTTGCCGAGGGTTTGACTTCGTAAGATATGGGACCTTCATGTTGAATATGTGTTTCTTTCCCATGGTAGCAGTTGTATTTCTATTTCAGTTGCAATCTTTGGTTTCAACCATTCACGAAATCCGGTTCATTCAGAAACATAGCGGCATGGTGATGTTATGCAATTCAATTATCTAGTGGTGAAATTGATTAGAAATTTATCTAGTATAAGTTCAACTAAGAATAATTGTGTAAAAACTCCTCTTTCAATTGTCTTGTAGCATATTTTTTAGTTTGTCCTTGATTTGAATGAATCGATGTGATGCTGATGATGAGTATTACTATAACATTTGTATGCAGAAAACTTGTGCCAAAGAATTGCTCAATCTCTTTCTCATTTTATTAACAGCAACGATGGTTCAGTATTTCACTAATCTAACGTGCTTATTACAAGTAGATAGATGGGAAAATTCCTTTAATTAAGCTAGGAGATGCAATTCTCTCCTGAAAGAGAGATTTTACTTGCACATCCAAAAAAATAAAGTGTGAATTTAACACTTCACCATCTAAGAGTGTAGATAATCTCTTTTGAATTTTTGGTAGTAAAAATAATATGGAGTTGTAAGATTAATGTAAACAAGATAATCTTTGAATAATTAGTAATCTGAATAATGGGCGCAGCTGCTAATTTTGACTTTTGTGGGCACTCCTCCGCGCCACAAAGTGCGCTCCAGCTTTTAGCAGTTCTACTGTTGGGAGAGCATTGACACAAAGAAAATTTTAAAATATTTTATGTTGGTGAAAAAAGCTAAAAAAGCCAAAAATTAGATACCAGGCCCTGCAAATTAAGAGATTTGTTGGAAGGCATTGGCCTAACGCTTCTTCTGAAATCCAACTTAAATAATACCTTTTATTCGACGCCGGTGTTCGCTTTTCTACTCTAAAAAGTGCTAATTTAAGAAGCAAAAGCTCGACAACATGATTTTTCTAGGCTCCAAAATCAGAAGCACCAATTCAAACTTTTACGATGAAACTATTGGTTCTAAACCTATTTAATGGTCAATTGGAGCAAAAAGAGGCATTGTGAAACAGGAGTATCTTACAGTAAACTTAATTTCCTTCCCTCTTTTGTTCTTGATCACATTTTCCAAAGTATAAAATAAACATAATTTTATATATATATATATATATATATATATATATATATATTCATCACCAGGAGAAAAGGATTGGTGGGAACATGGCATCCTCAAGACAAAAAGCCAATCCAACTTTAATTGCAACAATTTGAAGGGGCCACATGAGGTGGTCCTCTCAAAGCTCCTCTCCATTGAAAGAGACCCAAGATAAGAAAAGAAAAGAAAAAAAAAAAAAACATGTGACATGTTACAAAATAATTTTGCAACACAAATACAAAAAATCCAAATCAAAGGATATATATATATATAAAGGCCATGTGTAGTGTCTAAATTTGTGAAGTGATTGTAATAAATACTTTAGAAGAGCCATAGTGATTGCACAGGCTGAATCATTATGTAACACCAAATGTAGTTCCTAGACAACTATTTTATTGGATAGATTGGTTACTTTAATTAGAATTTTATTCAATTTTTTTTACTTCATCTGTAGTATATAGTTTACATAATTTCATCAATTCGAATCTTATTAAAGCATATTGTTAATCTTAACCTTGATGTAACGTAACTTTCGGACAACGTGTGAGAGGTGTGTAAAATTGATTTGTAGATTATTTTGGGCGAGAAAATTTTAGAGTCCAAACTGTAATAAGTATAAAGTTCAGAGAACATCAATATATCCAACTCTTAAAACTTAACATTTTTTTTTTTTTTTTTTTTGAGAGAGAGAAAGGTAGCACGCTACCCACTTTATTCGTTCAGATGGTGAATTTAGCTATATGGGTGAGACAGCATTGGCTTCGAAGGAGGGCGTAAAAAAAAAAAAGAAAAAAGAAAAAAACTATAGGTTACAGTTAACACTGGCCAACATTGGCTATCACTACTGGTTACAATTAAGTCGCTCTGTTGGGCTGAGCTTCTCCCACAGGTTCGTCAGTTGATTAATTTTGTAAATTCCGAGGGTCGGATCTGTGTGTGTCATCCTGAAGATCGCTCTATTCGTGATATCCCAAATGACCCACCAATATGCTATAAGTCTAATAAGCCCGACAAATTTAGAATGAGTCCCCCTCTTTCCTGTCCATCTATCCCAGACGAAATGCACATTTTCTCTCATATCTCCCAGTTGAACATTCTCCGGGGTCGAGACCATAAGGAATTTGGCAAGCACTGAGTGAAGAGATGGTCAACGATTTTCTCTTCCATTCCACACAGCATATATGTCAAGTTGCCGGTCCATCTTCTCTTTAGTAAATTATCAGCTATGGGGGATCTCTTCTTTAGAACGAGCTAATAGAACACTTTAACTTTTAGAGGTATACGTAGTCTCCAGATCTTGCCCTTACGAAAATCTCTTGTGCCTCCGTCACACAGTGCCGAATAAGTTGACTTCACAGTAAAACGCCCGTTGGTGCTCCATCGCAAATACGCACTGTCCTGTTCCTGATCAAATCGTATGTGGGAGTCAGTGCTTAAAACTTAACATGTTAGCATGGAAATTTTCTACTTTTTCGTTTTCTAACTGAGTAAAAAAATGTTGAATATTATTTTGTTTTTATCTAAGTTACATGCTTTAATAATTGGACAGTGAAGTTTCATATGCATGCAAGCTTTGTCAAACCCAATCATATTTTCGTTTTCGACATGTGATCTTAGTAGACCCGCTTTAGCCACAGAAACACAATAAAAATCGTGCAAATCCTGTAAACACATGATATTTTATGTTTTATGAGTACATTACACTGTAAGATGTGAAATGTGCTTTAATTTTCGGAAACTGTCTCTGCACATATAAAGGCTCCACTTTGGAAGGCGACAAACGCTCTGATGTGAAAGACCTTTTTATTTNCACATGAGGTGGTCCTCTCAAAGCTCCTCTCCATTGAAAGAGACCCAAGATAAGAAAAGAAAAGAAAAAAAAAAAAAACATGTGACATGTTACAAAATAATTTTGCAACACAAATACAAAAAATCCAAATCAAAGGATATATATATATATAAAGGCCATGTGTAGTGTCTAAATTTGTGAAGTGATTGTAATAAATACTTTAGAAGAGCCATAGTGATTGCACAGGCTGAATCATTATGTAACACCAAATGTAGTTCCTAGACAACTATTTTATTGGATAGATTGGTTACTTTAATTAGAATTTTATTCAATTTTTTTTACTTCATCTGTAGTATATAGTTTACATAATTTCATCAATTCGAATCTTATTAAAGCATATTGTTAATCTTAACCTTGATGTAACGTAACTTTCGGACAACGTGTGAGAGGTGTGTAAAATTGATTTGTAGATTATTTTGGGCGAGAAAATTTTAGAGTCCAAACTGTAATAAGTATAAAGTTCAGAGAACATCAATATATCCAACTCTTAAAACTTAACATTTTTTTTTTTTTTTTTTTGAGAGAGAGAAAGGTAGCACGCTATCTACTTCGTTCGTTTTTTTAAGAAATGAACCTTGCTGTTACGATAATTATTAATTGTCCTGTCTCATTTTAGGTGGATGAAAATTTTCTTTTGAGGACCTTTGGTAGGTTTGGTCCCATTGCCAGTGTGAAGATCATGTGGCCTCGGACAGAAGAGGAAAGGAGAAGGCAAAGAAATTGTGGCTTCGTTGCTTTTATGAATAGAGCAGATGGGCAAGCTGCGAAGGATGAAATGCAAGGTGTGTTAGCTTCCTACCTATTGGCTTTTTCAGACATAAAATCTGATGAAAAGTTTCCTCCTCTAAGAACATGCTACTTATTCAACTCGTTTCTGGAGATATTTGCCACTCCAGATGTGTCAATTTTTGGGAACAGATGCCAATGTACTTTTTATGCTAGTGCTCTGCATAAATTATCTGCTTGATTTTGGTCTTCACATTAACAGGATTAGTGGATTCGTGGGTTGAAATTTTTTAGTAATGAAGGAGTGCACTTGCTCTGATGAATTTTAATCTTCAGTTTTGACTGTTGCTGTTTAATGCTGTTTGCTTTCTGTTTTCAGGTGTAGTTGTCTACGAGTATGAATTGAAGATTGGGTGGGGTAAATCTGTGTCTCTTCCAGCACAGGCACTGCCTGCTCCCCCACCGGGGCACATGGCGATTAGAAATAAGGAGGTTGTATTAGTTTAAGAACTCTTTAGAGCTTTTTGCATATATACTCTGGAAATATGAAAAATTGCCCACATACCCCTGCAAAGTCAGTATTTCTGATCATGTCTGAAAACTCTATTTGTTTGCATTCATGTCTGCAGAAGTATTTATGCAGTTTTGCATTTAGCAGTGGTATATATATTAAAATAGACAAACTATTTATTTCACATATGTTTTTTGTTGTTTTACAATATCTGTCCCCTCTTCTGATCATTGGACAGTTACAGCTACCTATGCAATAGGCATTCTTAGTTGTTATTTCGTTCGAACATCTCTTAATCAGTTAATGACTTCTTCTTTTTTCTCCTCTTCAATTTTGGAACAGGGGGGTACTGTGATTATATCTGGTCCCGATGGTCCGCCTGTTACATCTGTTACAACTCCAAATTCAGAGCTGGTGAGTTGCTAGTTAACCAAGATTCTCATGCAAATCAAGCATTACTTTGAAGAGAACATGTGACTGGTGCAAGAATGGTGATTTATTATTAGTTGTTTGGTAACTATTGTGATGAACTAGTGGTATCTTTGATCGAGTCCTAATAGTTGACATTCACGTAAGATTACTATATGACTATTTAGTCTATTTAGTGTCTTCAAGGTGTTTCCTTTTACGCATGCTTTACAATTCATTATGTATTGGTCAATTATGGAGTTAGTTAATCTGATGAAATAATTGCTTCTCTTTTTGTTGAGTTTTGCACAATCTGCTTTTACTAATATTATTTTGTTTGATATAATTTGCTAGGTACTTACACCAAATGTGCCAGATATAATAGTTGTTCCTCCAGAGGATGGTCACCTTAGGCATGTTATTGACACAATGGCTTTACANTTTTTTTTTTTTTTTTTACTTTTCAATTGTTAACTGTATAATCTATCTGTATGATCGAATAGATGAACTGTATATTAACAATTTTATTTAGTTTTTAAAAAATATTTATTATTTTTTTAATAGAAGATGCTGTGGAATATCTGGCCGGAAAATATTGAAAGTTAAATAATAATAACAAACAAAAAAAATTCTATTGGTCCGTATATTAAATTGCATAAACTTTAAGTTTAAATAATTTAACCATTAAGTGGATCAATAGAAGCACAAATTTACAAATTTCAAAAAATATTATTATTAAATGAGCTATTTTGCTATTTTACTATCTATGAATCATATTGTCGCTACTTTAGTTAGCAATATCTGGCCTGCTAATAACACCGGAGGAAGGTGAAATTCAATAATTTATTTTTTTCAGATGAAATTCGTTGAGTCTGGTCAAATTTAATTAGTAGATAACGGTCAAATTCGATAAATTTATTTGTTAATTTAGAATGTAAAAATCGTCATCATCACTTAACTAAGGTTAAATCCCATTTCCCCACCAAACTATTAAAAACTCCATTTTTCCAAAACTGCTTTTTGGAAAAATGAACTCAATTCATTGTATTCTCCCACACAGCATATTCTAAATCAGTAAAAAATAATTAACATCTTAATAATTAAACGAATATTATAATACTAAACACACGTATTAAAAGTTAAAACGTATTATTAAAACAATATTATTCAAATATTTTAATATTAACTTCACATTCTAAGCTTCTCTCTCTCTTTCTCTTCATCTCCCACCTCTCTCTCTCTCTCTTCTTTCCCTTGTGATGAGAGAGAAAGAGAAAAGAAGACGACTCAGCTCTCGCGCGAAGTGAACTCTTCTCTCTCTCTCGTTAGGTTTCGTGCGATCGAAGCTTCCTCCGCGCCCAAACTAATCGCACGTGATTAGGGTTTCGCTTCACCGATTTCTTCCGGGAAATCCCCCTCTCCTAACACTTTTTCCTAACACTTTCTCCTCGCTTTTGTCGTGTTTTTTTTTTTTGTTTTGTTTTTTGTTTTGTTTTACGGAATCATCGATTGATCGGGCGAAATTGGAGAGAGAATCGGGTTTAATTTGAGGTTTTCGGGGTTTGGGGTTGGAATCTGTCGAAAAGGTGCGGTTTTTCGGCTTCTTCGGGTGAAATTTGGGTTCTTCGATCGGTTCCGTGCTAGGGTTTGCGGCTTGTGGGGGTTCTACTTTGCGTTGCGTTTGAGGAAACTGTTTCTTCGCGGTAGTTTGTTGCGGGGGATTGATAAAGGTTGGATTTTTATCCCTAGCTTTGCGTCTTTAGCCTTCCATTTCAGCGGAGGGGGAAGAGAAAGGGGGCGGAGAATAATGAGCTCTGGCTCAACCCTCACCACCTCCACCGCCTCCGCCGCTGCAGCCGATCCCGCCCTCGGCCGGACGCTTCTGATCCACATCGTTGAGAACGGGCACAGCTTTGAGTTCGAGTGCGATGGCGCCACCGTCGTCGAGGCCATCCAGCGTTCGATTGAATGCCTCTGCGGCGTCCCGGCCGGCGATCAGCTCCTTCTCTGCCGCAACGTCTCCTTGGACTCTCAGCAAACCCTAGCCTACTATAAGCTACCCCGCGATGATCGGGAGGTCTTCCTCTTCAATAAGTCCAAACTCCATTCTGACTCCCCCCGACCGCCCCCTGAAGCCATAGATGTCCCCAACCCCGCGCTGCCCTCTCCGCCTCTGCCGGATGATTCCCATGCTTTCGATAATGGGAAGGATCCGGCACTCAAGGCTCTGGTTTCCTACGAGCGGCAGTTCCGCTACCATTTCCAGCTGGCCAATTCTGTGTACAACTCTGCCCAGGTTAAATTCGAGATCTGCAAGAGGTTGTTAAGGGAGCAGCAGGTGCAGGAAAGGGCGCTCGACACTGCAAGAAGCAACCTTGATCACACTTTCCGGAAGATGCAGCAGAGGTACATAGATTTCGTCCGGTGTTTCTCGCAGCAGTACCATAGGCACTCTGAGATCTTGGCTAATTTTGAGAGGGATGTGGAGAAGCTGCGATTGATTAAGCTTCACCCTTCTTTGCAATCTGATGGGCGGAAGTGTTTGATGGATTTGGTGAAGGAGGGCGACGTGCGGAAGTGGGCGGATGTGTGTTTGATCTCGCACCAGCAGTTTGAAGTTAAGGTCTCAAAGTTGAAGTCAAACTTTGGGGAACTGAAGAGAAGGGTGGAGAACTTGTTTGGTTTGATGAGTTCGGCTGATTCGAAAGATTTGGAACTGTTAGTAAAGGAGCATCAGCTTATTCTTAATGACCAGAAAACTATAATGCAATCTCTAAGGTTGGTAGCTACCTTATTCTTACCTCAAAAGTTGCATTGTTTTCTCTTATTGTATTACTCATTTTTAGTTTATGACTAGTGTACCACAATGACATCAGTGGCGTAAAAATGAAGATTAAATGTCAAATGTAGCATCATATTTATCATGCTTGCTATGTTGTCAATGAAAAAAAATGCACCCATCCAATACATGATTTGATCTTTCTATGTGAAAATTGAGACTTTTATCATGCGCTTGTGAGTTCTATATTGATTTTTCCAGTTGTTACGATATGTAGTAAAATATGTACAACAGATACTTGTTTGATCAATTTCTTAGTTTTATTAGTACGCCATTATCTACACCCTGTTCTTGCTGTTAATGTTACTCTATAGAGCCTATTGAAATTTCTGGATGCATTTTAACTTTCTTCGAGCTCATACTGTTTCTGGGATTCTATTCCTCTTCATGCAGTAAGGATGTCAACACTGCAAAAAAGCTCGTGGACGATTCTTTGAACCCTCAGCTTTCCGCCTCCCTTCGCCCTCATGATGCAGTCTCAGCCGTCGGCCGTATTTATGATGTTCATGAAAGAGGCCATCTCCCCAAAGTGCAAAATTGTGATCATGCAGTGACAAAATTACTCGAGAAGTGCAAAGGAAAGAAAAATGATATGAATATCTTAGTTCATACCAGTATGCAAAAGGTGAAATCAGTTCAGTTTAGTATCAAAGACACGATGAACGAGCTTCATGCATTCCAAGAGGTAATGGGACATCAAGAAAAGGAATTTGAGAACCTAAAATTTCTGTGTGGAATTCGCTATGCATACAGGGCTTCCCTGGCTGAAGTAGTGAGAAGAAGGTCTTCATCAAAATTGTACATGGGTTTAGCTGGACAATTGGCTGAAAGGCTCGCAATAGCTAGAGATGCGGAGATGAGACAACGAGAGGACTTCTTAAAGGCATGGGGTAAGTACATTCCACATGATATATTTGCATCGATGGGATTGTTTGATTCTCCAAGCCAGTGCAATGTTAATATTGCGCCCTTTGATGGAAATTTATTGCAAATCGATTTAGTCGATGTCGACCGCTTTGCCCCGCAGTCTCTCATTGGCTTGCTTTCCAAATCGAGTAATATGATGCAATCAGAGGAAAGTTCTTCTCATACCGGCGAAAAGAGCGAACTTTTAGAAACTTTCGGTGTTTGTGAAAGTGTGGATATTGCAGGAACAAGCAAAATGGAAGTCGAAAATGCGAGATTAAAAGCTGAACTTGCTTCAGCAATAGCAGTAATTTGTAGTTTTGGTGCGGATATGGGATGCGATTCTTTAGATGAAGGCCAAATCAATGATGCATTGAAAACAATGAAGGAAAAGACTGCAGAAGCTCTTCAATTGAAAGATGAGTTCGCCAATCACCTTCAGTCAATGTTAAATAAGAAACAGGAGCAGTGTTTGTCGTACGAGAAGCGTATTCAGGAGCTTGAGCAGAGTTTGCAAGGGCAAAAGGGTTCAGCCAGTAAAGATGCAGCTGATTCGTTCATGTCAGCTTTGAAGGCTAATAATAGTGATTGTAACTTAAACATATTTGGAGATGGGGATGCTCAATTGACTTATGGGTCCGCTATGCCTTTGGATGAGCTTTCTTCTACATCTGCAACAATGGATCAAATATTTGATAAGATTTCTCGTCAAACAAGCAAGCATGGAGAAGGTGGTGATGAAAACATGGCAGATCTTTCAGCTACTCATTCACTGGATTCAACACGCAATTCTATGGATTCTTCGATGTTGGAACCACCCAATCCTCAACAAATGACAGTAAAAGATAGCTCTTCTAATGTTTGCCCAAAGGATCCTTCGAACATTTTACCTTGTGGAACTAGTGATCAATCGGAATCGGATTTAAGAGAAAGGGAGTCTCTCATATTGAACCTGCAAGGTTCCCTAGAAGAAAAGTCAAACCTTTTGGAAGTAACTGAGAGTAAGCTTAAAGCTGTTATGGAGGAGATTAATTCTCTTAGGCGAGAATTGGAGACCAACCGAAATCTTCTTGATGAATCACAGGTAAAAGGATGAAAGATTTGGTAAATAGGCTTTATTTTCTAGCAAAGTCAATTCATGCCTAATATGGCCCCTATTGTAAATCTTCCGCTACTTGTGTGCTAGAAGATTTGGTCCATGGTCTCCATATGCATTGAGCCATTGACTATTCTGGAAAGGTGGTCTTTTGGATTGACTGTTTTGATTATATGGTTAATAGTTGATAGTAGATATTGTTCGTGTACAAATAGATTTTTGTATGTGTCCTTTAGAAACGTGTAATTTTTACAACATAGGTGTGCCTTTTGATTGAAATGCCCCTCCTTTAGAGAACTTTTAAAATAAAGAACCAAATGAATTAGATGACTCCCAATTGACAAGGGCATTTATGCAACTATTTGTACTTCTTTGGGAGTATATATTTACAGGTTATATACGCAAATTGATAATTTTACGAGGATATTTACTTGAAAGTTTGTTGCTACTATTTCTTGCTCTAAATATTTAAAATCTCATCTCAAAGCAGATGAATTGTGCACACCTGGAGAATTGTCTACACGAAGCAAGAGAAGAAGCTAGGACAAACAAATGTGCAGCTGACAGAAGGGCAACAGAATATGATGCTTTGCGCTCATCTTCCTTAAAACTGCGCAGTCTATTTGAAAGGCTTCGTAGCTGTGTCACAACTTCTGGTGTGCCTGGTATTGCGGACGCGCTGCGTTCTTTTGCTCTTTCTTTAGCCAGGTATTTGAGAACACTCATGCCTCAACAAACTATTTCTTATGCTTAATACTTTGTTCTTACACGCAGAGTTTTCTTGACTATATTTTAACAGTCTGCTTTTGGGTAATATTGCTTATTATAAAGGGAAGCCTAATGTTACTGCCGCTAACATTTTTAACTAGTTAAATGCTTCAAATGCTATAATACGTGAAAATTGCTGTTCCCTTGGGGGAAAAATCATCCTATTAATTGCTATTTAGTTGATATGTTGGTCAACCAGTTCTGTAGTCCTAATACAAAGATTTGAATGCAACAGTGTCCAGGTGCATTATGTAGTTGAGGTTAGTTAATAAACCAGTGCAGGATTAGGAGAAGAGAGAGTTCAAAAGGTGATAGGGTGGAGAATCTCACTTGGGATTTTATTAACCAAGCTATTTTTCTGTAGAATAAGACAATTATTGAGTTGCATATATTTCTATTATGTGATGAATATATAGGTTTGCATTTGAAGGAGAAATATAGATGAGCATGCATGTTCCATTGGAATTGGACCATGTTTGCAAAAATTTCAAAATTTTAAATCACAGATGTGCTGAATGTGCTGATCTATGTCTTGAACTAAATTTTATTCAGATTTCTTAAGGTAAATTTATACCTTGCAACTCTTATCTCTATTATTCATTATGATGTGCATCATTATACTCTGTCCCCCTCATATTACTCTTATTCATTTCCAGTTCGGCAAAGAATAATGAAGGTGATGCAACAATCGAGTTCCAACAGTGTATCAAGATCCTCGCGGAAAAAGTAGGTATCCTTTCCCAGCAGAGCGCAGAGCTTTTGGACCGTTGTTCTAGGATGGATGCTGGACATGGACGCCTTGTGAGAGAACTGGAGGAGAAGAAAGAGTTGATGAAAAGTTTATACTCAAAACATCAGTTAGAGAAGCAGGTTATTGGACTTTCCAATTTTAGTTTCTAGATTAGAGATTTTACTTACTGTGACTTGACTTCAGAATCGTCTTGATTTTCGTGCATACACAGCTGAACCAATAACCGGTGGATGTGTAGCTATTAAGTACTACTTTTATACCCTAATACGAATATCTGTTGAGTTGACTGCTTTGAAGTCATGCCCTTCGTATGTTCTTTAAACCCTAATTTTCCACTTTCATACCCACTGAGTGCTCTTTGAACAGGCGAGCAAGGAGAAGATATCATTCGCCCGCTTTGAAGTCCACGAGCTTGCGGCCTTCGTTCGAAACTCTGCTGGCCACTATGAGGCAATCAATCGAAACTGCTCAAACTACTACCTCTCCGAGGAATCCGTCGCCCTGTTCACTGAGCAGCACCTGACACAACCGCTATACATAATCGGGCAAATCGTGCACATCGAGCGAGTTGCAAGGACTTTGATATCCATGCAAGCTGATCGTGGCAATCAGAGTGATGCATCAAGTTCCGAGGGCGGTGGCCGGAGGTCTTCTGTGATGGGGGGTGTCTCATCAAACCCATATAATCTTCCTGTTGGCTGTGAATATTTTATAGTAACAGTGGCAATGCTACCTGATTCCATTCATTCAAAACCTTCCTGATCCTAACTGCGAAATGAAGGGAGAGTTCTCAACTGTAAATATATGAACAATTGACTTTGGTGGTGAGGTTATCTTGTACATACAATCAATCAGAGTCAGCTTTACTTTTTGTATATATAAACAAACTTCTGTTGTAACTAGACAATATATTTAAAGTCCCCTAATAACTGTTTGTGGGCAAAATGTTCTCTTAGGTAAGACATTTATGGTCTCTCTCTTTAGTTTTTGCGAAACACTGACATATCACTAGGTTGGTGGAATATATTTTGGACTTTGGAGAGTTAGAATTGTTATGATCTCACAATAGCTAAATATCAAAACATTTTTGAATGGTAATCACAAAAGAAAGTGTCCCCCTGATATATATTATCACCAAGTAACTCTTTTTTTGTTCAACGTAGTCTCTTTAGATGTATAAACTTCTTGTTTGAGATCTCTCTTTTGTTTACCCAAGAGGCATGTGGTCCGGTGATTGGTTGGTTAAGGGGCGAGTATGAAAACACATTTATAACCACATCACATATATAGCCCCCAAGGATTTAAGTGTCGCGGTATGGATTGTGCCGAAAATTTACCGACGCGATACAGCACAGTGTGTGCCGAACTATGCCAATATGTACCTGTTAAAGAAAATATATATGTGCCAACACATAATGATATAAAATATTTATTTTTTTTCAACAATAAAATATTTTAATTGCTTACTATGTTTCTTTATCATATTTTTTGAATTTTATTGAAAAAAATTACTTACTAATTTATAAAAAAGAGAGTTTCGAAATGTGCAATCTATACAAGAACTGTATCGTGCTGATATATTATTGACACTATACAGTCCATGACAATAGGCACTTAAATCCTTGATAGCCCCTAATTAATTCTTGCATAATCTGATAAGTAATAAATCAGTAATGAATCATCTTGTTGGTGGAACAAACCCAGAGGGCGGAATTGCTGTGATTTCACATACGCCCAACGATTATTGTAAAAACACCATTCAAAGCGCACACAAGGACACAAATTTTCCACCTTGAAGTGAATGAAAAGCATCGTGTTCTAGCAAAATTCATACTCGAAAATGAAGGCAAAATTCATGCTTGGCTTGTTGAGCATTTTCACTATACAAGATCTCAGACAGTTTACTTTCGACAATTCTGACTCATTTTTCAACTTAGAAGTCTTGTAACTGCTGTTTTACTTTTCTGTGACTTGTTTCTGCCGTTTCATTTTTCTGTCTCAGCAGAACTTTTCTGTACATTTGCCTCATGAAAGAATGAAATTGTGTATAAAAGAATATTTAATACGGTGATCAAATCCACCTTCTGAACAGCGAAAGCGCAGGGGAACTTCAGGGAGAGTTCAGTCTTTGCTCGATGCTACATCTTCTGAACAGCGAAAGCACGGGGAACTTCACCTTTCCCCAGAGATCCGTAGATGCCTTTCAAGCAATCGTAATGATAACAATGGCCGCACGGTAAAATTGCAGAAATAGGAAGGATAGTATAATTATGACTAGAGCTCGATGTGGATCCGGTCGGATTGAAAGCCACATCAATGTTGCAGAGCTGGCATTTTTCTCCAATCAGTGCAAACTCTGCACCTGGAAAAACATGCATTAGCAATTGAATAGTTCAGTTATTTGTATCGTATGCATTGTCTAAGTTCTTAGCATTGGGCTAGATAGTATTTGCTAAATGCCCATGAGAATTTGATCTGGCCTTTTTTTCTTGTCATAGTTTTTCTACTGTAGAAAGCAAGAGCTTCTAGAAACCGTGTTTGGCTAACAAATGTTCTGTAGTTTTTGCTATGGTGGCGTGCGAAATGAGCTTTTCGGGCACCAAAAGCACAAGACCCAATAAGACCCAATTTGAAGGTTCTGCATTTGCTACAGCGAGAAGCTGTTCTAAAGTATCTGATGGAAAAGGTATCAAGGCTTCTACTCGTCTGGCTGTTGTTGGCTCGTATTAGCAGGATGTCAAAGGTGCAGAAACGTAGCACTTGGAAAAGCAATTGACATTACCTTCTTGAGACCTGATGTGATGAATTGGCTCTTGCTGAGTGGGGACGATGGACGGCGATGACTTATTCTTGGCAGTAGCGCCAGATTGATTGCGCATGCTGCTTTCAACTTTTGTGCTTTGTTCAACTGCAGGATTCCAGCCATCTTCACCTAAGGAATGGAAGGTAGAAAAGTAAATACAAACATTATCAGTACTGCATTCAAACTGGGCACCGAACTTTGATAGTTTTGATTTCTGCACCTAACCTTTTGGATTGTTTCTTTTTTTTTAAACTACTCAGGATGTAGCTGTGCTGTTAACTTTTTTCTAGGAATATTCTTTGACTTAGACAGAATATTTAAATTAATTTTTTTTGAGGGAAGCTGTTAAAATTTGGCAAAACATAATGGGGAGGCACTGGAACAAGAACTTTTGAAAATGCATCATGTTGAAATATGTTTTCAAATGCATTGTGATTCAGGTACTCAGCAAGCCTGCTTGATCAATGTAATGGCCAATAGTTAGACCTAACAAAGTACTCAATAACATAACCCCCATCGCCAGAAGATACATACTATCATAAGCAGTGGTATATCGAAACAAATGCAATCACGATACATGGAAATGGAACTACATCAAGTATGTAGAAGCGTTTAACAGTCAAAAAATATCCCTTTCTTTACTAATATTATCTTGCTCATTCCTGCAGCTACTTTTCAGGCAAAGTAAAATAATTTAGTCGATACAAACAGAAACTTAATTTCTTCTACCCATTGTCATTAATTTACAGTTGTATCATCTTCAATAGCCTAAAACTGTTATACATGTACTACATTTATACAACTTTTTACGCTTTCGAATGTATCAGATGTTGTGTCCGACCAGAATTTTTTCTGTAAAGGCTACAATCCATGGTTAGCATACCATATTTATCTCAAAGTTAGCAAGACTTACTATTACTCTTAATTCTCTTCGACTGAGGCTGCAAAGAAGTTTCCCTTTCTGTGGCGCGCGATGTTTTTGCTACAGATTCCCTTGCGAATGTACCTCCTGGTGAGTGGGGCGAAAAAGTTAGCCCTTGTGTGGCGATCGATGATTTTGCTACAGATTGCCTTGCAAATGCATTAGTACGTCCTGCAAAGGGAATAAAAGCAGTTTGCTCTTGTGTGGCAATCGATGATTTTGCCATAGATCCCCTTGCGAATGCATTAGTATCTTCCTGCGAAGAAGTTTGCGCTTGTATGGCACTTGATGATTTTGCAACAGATCCCTTTGCGAATGCATTAGTATCTGCTGGTAAGGGAATAAACTGACCCGGCAACAAAGTTACCCCTTGCGCAGCAATCGATGATTTTGCTACAGATCCCCTTGCAAATGCATTAGTATCTGCTGGTAAGGGAATAGACTGACCCGACGAAGAAGTTTGTCCTTGTGTGGCGATCGATGATTTTACTACAGATTCCCTTGCGAATGCATTAGTATCTGCTGGTAAAGGATTAAACAGACCCTGCCCGTGAGCAGAAGGTTTCGGTACATATATTGAACGTTTTTTAGTATCTTGTGGCACGGTGTTAGAAGAACTCTCCCCTTGATGATTGCATCCCTGCTCATCAATCAGTGTTTTATCAGTTTCTTTCAGCACAACTCTAGAAAGATTCTGCCCGGAAACAGGAGGTCTTTGCATATTGGTTGGGATTCTTCTATCTCTTGGCACAACCACAGAAGAACTCTGGCCATGAAGAGGTCTTTGCAGGCTGACCAGGTCTGGACTAACAACTACTGGCGAAGCTCTAGAAATATTCTGGCCGGGCACAAAATACATCTGCGGATTGGCTGGACCGGTACGAAGATCACTCAATATAACTTCAGGGACATGTTGCCCATGGGCAGAATGTCCTTGCATATCAGTCAGGACAGCAAAAGGATCTATCACATCTATAGGTAAATTTGGCCCATGAACAGAAGGTGTCTGCATATCGGCTAGAACAGAAGGTGTCTGCATATCCTGCAAAAATGAATTTGACGCAGCATATCAGGTGAGATTGCAGTAATTGGAGGTGCATTCATAAAAATTTCTGGCACAGCTTCAAGAAAAATCACCCTGTGAATAAGAGTAATATGCGTGTTCATTCGGATCGTATTAACTCCCACCAGCGAAGGTAGAACAGGATCTGGACTCTGAATAGAGGTTTGGATTATACAGTCTCGATTAAACACTTGCTGCATAACTGTGCCATGACCGTGGGATAGGCTCGAACCACCACTAGCATGTCTATTACTTGAATTCCCATGAGCGAACGCGTTGGAAGGTCCAGGATTTAAGTTGCTCGAATTGGCCCAAGCATCGTAAGCTATCCCAATTTGATTATTATGTTGAGATCCACTGTTACCGCTCGCAAAAAGACAATTAGAACTAGCTTGTCGGAAATGTGGTTCAGACGCTCTATTTGCATTCAGGAACTCCATTAATCTCTGCTGAGCAATATACTCGAAATCCCGAGAATGTGACTGCGATTGCGCTGTTCTACCTTGATGTTGCTGATTCATTACCCTCTGTCCGATAAAATTCTCATTTAGCTGCAAACTACTGCCAGTTCCTCCGCGAAACCTGCTCGATCGAGTTGTGGCGATCTCATTTTCATTTACGGGTTGACTCGTTGAAGCAGATGAACAGGCCTGTGAATTGTCCGACAAACTATCATCGCGATTTTGATCGGCCATTTCTGCAAACATAATAGTAGTCATGCTTTGTTACTCTTCAAACTCTTGCGGCACTATAAAAATGTAAAGCTTATGCATACAAGTTAAACAACCAAAAGATTATTTTCGAACCAAGTTTAAACTGTATCTCGACACACCGAGTCACAGAATGAAGGGAATTTGAAGCATCATTACTAAACTGTGCACCTTTTGTATCATCCCAAATAGCATCAGGAGTTTAGTGAGTGTGGGCATTAGAAATGAAAGAAGAGGCTCAACCAGATAAATGTTGCAACTGACAGAAACCTCGGATAATTAAATCACAAATCAAAAACTCATCTAATAGCAATATCTCCGACCAAACGTTCTCGTCCAAAACTTCGTTGCAGCAATTGTATTATTAGAATGGTGAACTAACCATGCTGAGATAACAACAAAAAGAAAACCATAAGTTGCATATAATATCAATATCTAGCAGGGTTTTCCTCAATGATGCCTTAGGTACAGCGTGGAACAAGAAAAGAGGAAGATCAAATATTTTTTAAACATGTATATTTCTTTACCAAGAACTGATTTTTATCTAAGAAGCAACACAAACCCAAGTTGTGACACCAATCAAAACAACTTAAAGATCCAGTAAAATAATGAAACTACTCCACAATCTCCACTATATTCACATGGCTCATGAATGTAGTGACCCATTAACATATATCACGTGTGGATTCCGAACAAGAATAATGGAACATTTCTATGATCATTATACAAATTACATGCAAGATAAAGGGAAAGATGAGCGAAGTTAAGAATCACACATCAATCTCCGAGGTTCCTAATTGAGACAGGGTTTTGTGTTCAGGTGAATCCGATTGCGAGAGAGATCTAAATTTGCGCCAAATTTAGCCGGAGAAAAGAGAGGATAGAACCCAAAACAAGAATTATCACAAACCCGGAGGGTTAATCTACGATTAAACTGCAAAAATGTGATCGAGAAGAGAGGAAAAAAGAAAAAAAAGGTACCTCCTCTCTCGAATTTCCACCGAGTTCGAAGACGATAACGAACTCTGAGAGAGAGAGAGAGAGAGAGAGAGAGTTGTTTATTTGGCTTCTTGTATGCAAATGAGGAGAAAAGCAGCGTCTTTGGCGCTCGGAAGGGGAGTTGAATATATACGGAGGGAGAGAGAGTTATTAAGGGACAAAACTTATATAGAAGTAAACAATTGGGGTCAAACTGTGTAGTGTTAGAGTGTTACACACCGCAAATATCTAGGTTCTATATTTCGTAAATTTATTCAAGACTTATAATTAAATTACCGCAAATTCAACTTAATATTAGCCTCTAAGCAACTAATATCAAAAAATTATAAAAATTTAATTTGTAAAAATTTTAAGCAATATAAATTATATTTAATAATTTCAACCACCAATTCAACTACCTCATCGGAGAGATGATGTGGAAGTAAGCTGCTCCCCTTATGTATTACTGATGGAATCAACTGTAATATTAAGTTGAATTAACCGAACCAGCCCTAATGCAAGTGACAAAGGACTTGATGGTTGATACCTGAGATTTCAAGTTCAAATTTTACGTGATTCACATTTTTAGCTAAGTTTATTTCTAAATGAAATAAACAAAGCCGCGTTCTACCTCTCTCTACAAAAAAAAAAAGAGAAAGAAAGTTGAATTAGCTGTTAACTTTAATTTCCGGCTCACCTGTCAAATATTGTTTAAAAATATGATAACGGAATTAGTTGTCGCATAATTTATATTAATTAAAAATATTAACCAAAATATATGGTAAATTAAACTTAATGTTTGAGGGAATTAGTCAAGATCTTCAAACTAACGTATACATTGTACTTTGGGTCAACTTAAAATTGCCCCTTAAGATTTCACACATTTTTTACCTTTGCATTCCATGATTTAAAAATTTATATTTTTCCATATGATTTAATTTTTATTTTACTAAAAAATTTTATATCAAATAGGATGACAAGTTAAAATTTTTCAAAAAAACATAAAATAACAAAGTTAAAAAAAAAAAAAAAAACACCTAACCATCCAGTTGAGTACAATTCTTTGAATGACGAAATGACGAAGTCAAAAACACACTCCACCACAGGTAAACCACAAAAGAGGCAAAGTTAAAATGGAGGGTAATTTGGAGTTTACTCTCATACTCTATTGGCAACCAAAAAAAAAGAATAAAAACCAAAAGAAAATCATTTGCCCAACTCCTGTTGACGTTGAAATATGATTTAGAATTGTTGAAATTTAGATGATGAGCAAATGATCATGTCCAGACCCAAACGGGGCGATTGATGCTTTTAGTTAAGTTACCCAAAAATTGCAGGGATTATACAGTAAAAATCAAGCAATCAAACAACAGCAAAAGCATATGAAAAACACTGCTCTGATAAAAATAAGATACCACTTCATATCGCTTCAAATTCAAATACTTGCAAAGTAAAATTAGTGCAACTTCGACAAAATTCGGAACACCGCATCTTCCTTTATACAATTGCATAAGTACCACTAATCCGTGGTTAGGACTCTTCACCATTTCATATTTTCCAGAAATTGAAAATCTGGAAACTGAAAATATACTGTAATCCTTCCTCCCAAAAACAAAAAGCGCCGATTTTTCCCAAAGGAAGAATTATGTACTAATCTCTTGCGCTATTAGGATCTCGAAGAACACTGCAAAGAGAGGCAATGGACAAAATGAGAAAACTCGCAAATTCTAAAAAAGCATATTGATTACTTCCACAAGAAAAAAAATAGAAAAAGGAGCATATAAATATATCAATCCTCTTTAACGCTCATCCTTAACAAAAGGGTCATACAATTATATATTCGACAAAATCATGTTGATATGAATTCAAATACAGATATTAAATGAATACTGAATTTTATATATATCTTTCATCAAAACGAATTCGAATACAATTTGGATTTAGGATGAATATGGATACAAATCGAAATTTCAAGTTTTTATAAACCTACAATAAGAAATTAGGGCATTAAGTCAAAATACATATATTTAAGATTTTTAGATAGTCTCGTTTAACAAGTTCCAAACATGACTAGCTTTCTTGATTGATTAGAGTCATTATTTTAAAGACCAAAAACCAAGATCAGAGCCTTTATTTATTTTCTTATGTTGAGTGCTGAGCCTATAAATTAAAAATAAAGCTAATGCAGATTTCCAAATCAGTATCTGAATCTAAATTCGTAATCAAAGAAAAACTAAATTCGAATTTGAATCCCAAAAACTCTTTATCGTTGTAACCGAATTCGAATCTGAATATGACTGTAAGCCAATTTTGGCATCCAAATGCAGCACCAACTGAATTGGTTCAGATTCATTCAGATAGTATAAACGTTTTCACCCCTACAATATGCTAAATCACAAATAGGGATGAAAACATATTGAATACTCAATTCAGACTGTTCTAGAGTATAAAATACTCAATTTAAACAGTATCAGGCACAAGACTTAAATGGCATATAGTACAATCTCTTACTGATCTGGTCTCATTATCAGTAAGATTAACAGTATCTGCCTCAATTGAACTATATGCTATTATGAAAAGACTGCCTTGAGAAAATGTATGGTGGAGATAAACATAAGCATTTTCTTAATGATTCGAAACCAAATTACCTTGGGAATTTACAGCAGTACAAAGTTGTGAGTGATAACAGTGCCATGGTTCTAATCACCACTTTTGAGCACCAAAAACCCATTTTCCGTTTCATCGCAAATGTCATCTACAACCTGCAGGCACCAATTATAAATATATTTACAGATTGAACCTATATCTGTAAGAATAAAGCAAATTTAAAAAAAAAAAGAGAAAACATTAATAATTGAGAAAATTCATAGTTGTAGACATGACTTTGGATTAAAGAGTGGGAACAAGGAATCTGATTTCATAGGATGGAGCAACCGCACAATTGGCAAACAAAACAGATCAATAAAGCGGACTATGGGACATTAAATTTACATTGACTTTTAAGGAAAAGGCATAATGAGCATCAGAATGGCTACAAAATTCATAACAACATAAAATAATGACATATTTGTTTGGTCCATATGTGTTGCATCACTGATTGATGTTAGTCTCAAATCTATAGGACAAACTAGCCTTCACAATTACTATCTTTATGGCATAAATCAAGAGGTTTCAGCAATTTATGCCAAGTAGAGAGTGAAAAAAAAAAAAAAAAAAAAATCCTTTAGAGAAATCCTAGGCAGTTTTGCACATATATTCTTAGCCATGTAAGTTTGTCACACACGTTCACATTAAGTTGACTACTTCATAACACATAGAATATAGATGTATAGTTTAGAGCAACCATTCCACAATTAGGCATAATTTTCATCACGGAAATTAGTGAAACTTCCTACAGACCTGACTATACTCTTTCTCAGTGACCTTTCTACTGAGAACACGCGAAGCTTGTTGAAGGATATCCTCCTTTCTCAGTTCAGGTCCTTTATCACGAAAAAGCACAAGGAATACATTTCTGTACAGGAACAACCGATAAATGAGTAAAAGGGATTGTGTAGCTCATATACATTCTACTACATAATTAATGAAGTGCTTCAACTAACCTCAATGACTTTTTCTCTGAAGACTTCATGATATACACACCATGCATTTGAACAGCAACTTCAGTAACAACCGAGTGAAGCTCAGCTGAAGGGGCGGAGGCACCACTTGTTGCAGCATTAATGAGGTTTCGACTTTTGTCCTTAGGGAGAGCAGATCGGCGCTTTGCAAATTCTCGCAAGTCGCGGACAATAGAGTTTAGACTGCAACAAACATGTAGAGGACTTTCAACAAATTTGGGGATAACTAATAGTTCATATATTGGAAAAGCAGAACCGAACCACAGGTATTAATAACTAAAAATTTCATAACCCCACATCATTTTCCATTCTAATATGTTGTTCCAAATAAAAGTTAGAATAGGAAGGACAGAAGGTTAGGAAGCACAATATAAGATAAGGTTCAAGGCGTCAAGCATTAGCCTATCTCCGCTTCTGAGATGCAATGAACCATTAATGTCAACACTAAGAACCAACCATGATTCATGACGTCATTCCCCAAGTTCATGTGAACACTAAGAACCAACCATGATTTATGACGTCATTCCCCAAGTTCATCGATTCCCCAAGTTCATGTCAACACTAAGTCAATAACTCCATTCACCTCTAGGCAACAATAGACCACCATTAAGATTGTGCGTATTATTAATTTTTATCCCGTATTCTCCATGTGATTCAGTTATATAAATTATGCATATTCTACCTACTTTTTGGAATGCCCTCTATATGTTCGATAAAATGCCTAAGAGAGGGGAGTTTCGTTTTTGTTTCTAATTTCGATCCAATCTTATTATAGATTGTAATATTATATTTCTACATGTGAAAAATCCTCTTTTTGAACACTAAGACCTTCATTTATTAATTAAAATTTCATTCATGTTATCTTACTTCTTTTAATAACTTAATCCTTAAAATCCTTCATCTTCTTGATTAATAGTTGAGTTTCGTTGAGTTTATTATTCTAAATCTCCTTTGTGCTCCGTCTCAACCTATTTGCATGCATTTGTAACCAACCTCATCAACCTATGTGAGCCTATCCGAATTTAAATTTTTGTACAAGTTTTTCTGTCAAAATACTTATGTTCTCTTTGTAATTTTATATTTAATAGCTTATAGAGAATCATAATTCTCTATTTTACGCTTTGGTGATCGATTCCCTTTGCATTTTCGACTAGATAGCTTCTTAGTTTTGAAGCTACTTTAAGGTAAGTGGTTGGACACCTGTAAGTTTTCGCAAAAATAATTTAGAAAAATATTCTGATTGTACGACAATCTTTATTTTGTAGATTTTAAAATTAAGGGTTAAGTGTATATTAAACATTTTTGTAAACTGAGTTTCAACTGTAATTGAAAGGTTCTTTTAGTAAAAAAATTTTGAAATTTGATAATTTATTCTGTAAATTAGTGACTGGATAAGTGTTTTAAATTATAATATCTCTTGATATTCTGCTATGCTAATATTGGTCATGTCGATATGTATTCTGTTATAGAAGCTAGCTTTGTTTCTGTATTGCGCCTTCGGATGTCTGCACCTATTCGCACCTATGTTCTGTATTTGCGCTTTCGAGCGTCTTTATTCTGTACATGCACCTTCGGGTGCCTCTATTCAATTTTGCGCCTATGGTGCCTCTAGATATCGCCAACAAATCACATAATATAGTTAGTTACGGGAGACTTAATTTTCATTTCGTTTATTTGCTAAAAGAGAAAATGCTTTATTAATTTATAGTTCCTATTTGATCTGAATTTTAAATTCTGAATATCTCTATTTCTGAAATTTGGCAAATTAAAGACCAGTCACTTAAATTAATTTTTGTATATATTTATTTGTATGCTTAATCTGACTAATGCGGTGTATGGTTACTTACCCAGATACCGAGACTGATTATCGGGCGGGGTTAGGACCGAATGAATGTTAGATGTAGTTACTGTTTGAATTTAGTTTGTTTAGATGTGAATTTTTTTTTGGACTTCATAAACGACCATTTGTTTGTCCGCTTTTGTTTCGTTATTTCTTCGTACCCACATTTTGTTATTTATGGTATCTGTTAGACCAAATTTTTGTTTGCGTTTCGTAGTAAACTCTGGTTTTATTAAACTCTAGTTCTATATATGTGAGAATTCATTTGATTCTAGTTGAAATTCAATTGTCACTCTCATCTTTTGATTCTTGGATTTAGTGAAAAATTTTGTAATCGTCATTTTGCCTGTTTTCTGTCTGGTTATGTAGCCTTGCATATTTACTAAATTAGTAAGTATGCGGCATCTATTATGCCTCTGATTTGGGGCATGATAGAAATTGTGGTATCAAAGCCGAATGCCAGCCGGAAGTACGAGAGCTAAGGTCTATGCGGGACAAAGTGCTACACCAACGAGTTTGGTAGGAGCCACCTCTTAAATCTGTAGAAGATACCTTTAGAATCTCACATCGCCTGGTAATTCTGATCTATATGTGTGTGGTCTGGATTTGAACAGTATATATAATAACTTGGCTTAAGTATTTTGGGCTGGTGGTTTGGGCCCAACAGTTATTATTGCTAGGGGGTAGGATTGTTACACTAAGCTAGCAAGTTGTACAATGCAGGTCAAGAACCAGGATATTCAGCCAATTTTGCACCAGTAAAAGGCCTTCTTAAAGTATGCAAACAATGCAATGCTGTGTCGTACGGCACAAGGGAACTAATGATTGCTGTAGGGAACACGGATCACTCTGAGTGTGAATCCAGGAAATGGAATTCCAAAGAAACTATTTTACTAGCTAACATTCTTTCTCTTTCAAAGCTTTTGTGTTGACAGATAACTACACAATGCCAAGTCTCCATTTGGACTGATATTTGGAGTTCTTTCTTTAGCAAATCCTACAGGCCAGCATGAAGAAACAAAAATTCGAAATTTCAAAAACAACCCAAATACTGCATGCCAAACAAAATGTAATGAAACAAATAACCAACGGACCATGGACAAGAAAAGCAAATCATCAATTAATCTGAAAACTTTACTGCATTAATTTTCTAAACCATAATAGATGTACTTGCCATCGGTTGAATATCAGATGTAAGCACCAAGGGTAGCACGAGCACCATGGTGGAATAAACATTCAAAATGTAATTAATAGAAAAGAGTATATCAACAGGAGTTATTTCATGCATTACCTGCGAACTTGCCGGTCACTGAAAAGTTTTTCCAAAGCTTCATGAAGAAACTTTTTAGTTTCAGCTGACATGGTGTTGCCCCCTGGCCTTGCAATGCCATCTCTACTTGAGATAGGTTCAACTTTACTTGAAGTTAAACTCTTGGAGACATTTGGGTTTGGAGAACTCTTTGTTTTCAAGGTAAAATGTGTAGGAACTTTATGTAGTTCTAAAGAATCCGAAATATTCTTCACACGAATAGACCAAGCATTTTCTTGTTCCTTGACAATTTCAGGATATCGCTTTGAAAAGGATGAATCCACAGGCTCTTTGAATTTCCAGTCCTTGAAATCCAATCTTTGAATAGCCAAGGGTGTCATTATACTTGCAATAGACTCCCTTTTTACTCTTAATTGCTTCAACTGAACTGGTTGAACAGACTGATTCTTGGTAAAAAGATAAAGTATGTAATCTCTAGCATCAACTTCGGCACCGTTATATAGCAAGGAGCTTTTGCAAACCCATAACCCGCGCACCAAATATGCGTGACGCTGAAGCAACTCTAAAACTTCACGAATTGAGTTGGTTGGAGCAAGATGCATGAGAGCGTCAAACCGGTTAACTTGGGAAACCTAAATATGAAATTAGAAAGGTGCAGGATGAGACTAATGATTTTTCTGCAGGATCGAATCATAGTGTGAACATAGCTACAAAAAGAGACATGAAGAGTCATAAATATCTTGTAAATAGAATAAAGGAAAACAGCGCCAAAAAACAAGTAAAAACTACGGTACACATGTAAAAACTGAGCATCCTAAATTCCAGGCAGTATATGTGAAAGTGCTTGATTTCTGGAGAGGTAGACAGAAAAGCCCTACAAGTTTGAAGATACAATTCTCTACTCTCAACGGAATTTAAAATAAGAACTTACTGAGGGTTACTTGTAGTATACTGAAAAGCCCGATTTGAACATCTGTATGTGTTTAATAATGAAAAAAAAAACATACAACAAAGATAGTGCTAGATAACATAAACACCATAACCAACCTCAATAAGCCATTTTCTGAGCCGTTCTTCCAAAGAAAGTGCCAAGAACTCCCTGCACCAGACGCCATAAATACATGGTATTACCGAAGCAAAGGGAATGAAAAATTTTTGGGTACCTCAATATATATGATGCTAAATAACATATTGAAAAGATGGGAAAGATATCAATATTATTTCTCTAGAATACCTTAGCAGATGGTAGATGAAAGATAGAGTAATGCACACACAAACCAAAAAAAAAAAAAACATCCTCACTTATTCAGACAAAACAAACTATAGTGGGAAATCTCCAAGGCATCTAAAGCATCTACGATGAGAAATACTGGTAGTTTAATTGCAAAAAAAAAACACCCTCACTTATTCAGACAAAACAAACTATAGTGCGAAATCTCAGAGGCATCTAAAGCATCTACAATGAGAAATACTGGTAGTTTAATTGTTCAACAATATTATTTCTAAGAGTACATTTGCAACAATACGGAAGAAGGCGGCAATTGTCAAAACCCAAACTATCCTTAAACCCATAAAGTTAGAATAGATCATCCATGTAAAAAAAGAGGAAAATGCAGACTATAAAACTAGCATTTCAATCAGCAGCAATATTACAAACTCAAATAAGTAGTATTTTCTCTCAACCTAAAAAAATAAAAATCCTACCTCCAGAAAGAATTATGTATTATACAAACATCCTTCCCATAAGCAAGAATCCGAGAAAGTGCTCCAAAAATGCAAAATACAAGTATACAACTGATATCCTAAGTCCTAACACAATAGATTAGCAGGCAACAGGTTACACAAAACACAATACAGTTTTATGCTCCAATATGAACAATTCTTGTTATTTGCCATGGCTACCTGAGAAAGCAACTACTTCCTTTTAACAGGACAGGGACATACTGTAAAAAATACCAACTTAAATCATTATCATAACCTGCAAAATGCTTAAAAGCCTATCACTCACCAATGCTTCCACTTCGGAACTTTAGTCCTTTTTGGCCTAAGAGCTGCACATGTATGAGTTTCACAGAATCTTCCCAGAATGGCCTGTTTGACTTCTCTACTAATTGAAAGTGGTTAATCAGCTACAAAGTTTTATTACTTGCCCACACAAAACCTAAACTCTATTAATTTTCTCGAACTGTTCATTTTTTGCTGTCACTAACATTCTTTAATACATCTGATGATATAGAACTTGTATAAGAACTTATATATACTCACCTACAAAAATGATAAAACAGAGATAAAACTAATTACCAAAAACACTTGATTCTGCTCGACAATTCAAGAAAGCGAAAGTCGCTTGAGAGCAAAGGACAGACACATCTCGACCTCTTAGTATGTTAGGAAGAAAATTATTAAGTTACGAATAAAAGAATCAAAAAGCTAATGTGAGAAAAGAAAAGAAAAAAACACTACAACAAAGAACTAACATTCTAGAATGTACAACCCACACAAAATAGTAATTGCGGCAAATCTATCAAGAGATCAATTGAGACACAAATGGCAGAGCAAGCAAAATAATAAAGGTTCTACATGGACATCATAGAAGATAATAAGCTAAAACGTCCATTACAAAATTAATCTAACCAGTTGTAACTCCATATGCTGTTCAACTACATGACCAGAAGTATGAAATAAGACTTCCAGATAAAGGAAAAGTGATGCAAACCAACTTATACCTCAAAGGGGGCCTTGAAGCTTTCTTGCTGTCACTTGATGTCATAGGGCACAATGAGGTGACATAGTCAGATCTATAAGAAAAGAGAAACAGTAGAAACAATTTAATTGAAAATCGAATGGAGAAAGCAAAAGATGAGCATATGAAGTTTCATTCGATCAAGTGACTTGTTATAAGAAGAAAACTTTTAAAAAAAGAAAAGAAAGAAAGAACTTTTATACCGACAACTAGACAATAGCTATGTGGACATATTCCTTCATCCAGCTCCTGTTTTGAGCCACATTCTTTCTTAAACCAAGATTGATTTATGATGTCCTTTCTTATTACTCCCCTCAAATGTCAATTTTGGTCTTTCCTTTCCTTACTACTGTGCCATCTGAACTCATGCAGAATATGTTCATATCCAATGCCCTAAAAGATAGAGAGGTGCTACGTTAAACTTATCTCACATGCAATCATTTCTTTTCCCATATTTTCTTGAAATCTTGCTCATGAACCATAGCATAATTTAGCAAAACTAATTTACATATGCCTTATGTTTTCACCTTGCCAACCAATATTCTGAACCATGAAGCATGACAATTCTTTTTTTTTTCGAGAGAGATAGGTAACAGTGTAGCACGCTACCCGCTTCGTTTTATTTCATTTAGAAATAAACTTAGCTAGAAATGTGAATCAACTAGGATTCGAACTTGGGTCTCGGGTACCAACCACCAATTTACACCAAAGTTAAAAAATTATGACTTCACGATAATTTCAGCATCTATGAATAACTTCTTCAGTAGTATAATTCACATATATTCTTGTGATAAGGTGATCATTATACTTAAACATTAAAGTAAAATTTGGCAGTTGTGATTGGTACTCAAAGAAAAAGGAACAGGCAATGGGTTGTCCACATGAAAATGAAAAAGAAATTTGCAATGATCCAGGCACTAACAATCAACAGAACTTCAAACATAATAGGATAAAGCAACAATTAACTATGTTTGCCTAATTCAACAAGTAAAAAAAATATTCAGATTTAGAAAGGAGCCTAACTGAGCATTTCATAATGAGATTTTGTACTTAAAACAAAGATTTTCTACATATGCTGATGATATGTCCAATATGTAGCTAGAAACGTACTGCTTCATTGAAAATTCTATAGGCCTATTCTCACTTGCAGCCATCTTTTGGAGGTACGACTCAGAAGAAATGCTACCCACTCTCTGGTAGTCAAGGGAAATCCAAACCTGTAAATGAAGAAAAGAATTAAAACCAATAAGGAGCACTCAATTATTTAAGTATAAGTGAACATCTAAATTCCTTCAAGACATCAAGTAGTCTCTAATGGCCCCTGCACATTCAATCACATGAACGAGAGTAAAGACATAGCAAGTTGGGAGAAGCTAGATAATTTTCCATTCTCTATTCTTGCTGAACAAGATAGCAATAGTGAATTTACATAAGGTCAGGTTAAAGTACAAAAATCCCTCAAAAATCCTTAAAAGATCCATGAGATAAAAAACGGACCAACTGAATCTCATCCTAAGGCTTACTAAGAATCCATTTACAAGATACAGAAAAGATCTGTTTTGCTTCCACCGATTTACTAGAATACTAGTCATAATAAGTTTTCTATAGAAGCAAAGCAAAAGAATGATTTGATTGAAATTGTGGACATACTTTTAGGTAGCATACTTTCTTTTTCCTTTAACAAAGAAAACCAAGCGTGCCTTCAGTGACTAACCATGAAGAAAGAATTCTGCCTTGAGAATGCAGACTTTCAATTTTTCATGAACACAATATCATGACAAATAAAAAAAAAGTCCAAAACATATAAAATTTAAATTTAAATTTAAAACAAAGTCTATGCAAGAGTAAAGTAGTTAATAAATTTTAAACAACAAAGGAACTATGTTTTAGTAGATTGATGGTCTAGCCATTCAAACCTCAGTATCTTCCACTTTTTCATTTGAATTCTCCGATACCATTTTCCCCTGTCAAAAGGAAAAAACACAATGCATGTAAAGGATATAACAATATCAAACTATTGTTGGACCCAAAAATCTTACAACCAGCAACTACATTGTTTATGCACATCACTTTCTATATCAATGCTGCTGCTGTAAATGGAAAATTATGGTAGAATCAAACTAAACATCAAATTGTTATTAAAGCCTACTACCTTATTCCAGTTTTATCAAATTGTAATTTATTAAAAGGTCTGTTGCTACACTGTCACATCCACTTACTATAGACAAGCTTTCGTCCTTGATCATAGCAAAGAATATAAATTAAATAAAATTGAAAGCAATGGTTTGTGCATCAGTCAGCACGGATCATGCCGTGCGGTGCGGTGCCGTGCCGTGATAGCAATGTATTAGCACAATCCCCATACCAAGGGCCACACTGTCAAAATCTTCTTTTAGGCAAAATTTTCAACCAACAGGTTTAAAATGGCTTTCCATACATAGTCCTCTCTTCATGCATTTGAAATTTGATGGGACGGAAGATTAATTTGCATAATAGTTGCAGATTCGTAACCCCTGGTTTCCAACAAATCAGAAATAATTTATTATATTAATGAAATTTTTCATACATAATATCTTGTAGTATTATCCAGGCAAGTATCATGACTGCAGTTGTTTAAGATTTCTGTAAAATAAAGAGGTAATTTTAGGGAAATGTGGTTTTCTTCAAATTTTAACCCTGAATTGAATACATTTTGTATTTACTTAAATAAATTTCTTCAAAACACTGATAGACTAGAAAATAATAAATAAAAAAACTTAAAAAAAATAGAATAAAATGTTACCAAAACAAATAAAAATCATGTGATAGACTATGTCAACACAAGGCCCTCTGTCAGCAGCGCTGGGAGTGTGCACTGAATATCAGCACAGCATCGTGTCGTGCCATACGGTCCCACCATTGGTTGGCACAAGTATGTGCCACAACACTTGAAACTTTAAATGAAAGCAAGGTTACCAAAAACCAATAAAATATATTTACTCAATAGCAAAGACAGAAAGTCGTCACAGGGATATGTCCATGTAATGATTAGAATCCAAAATGATGTCGGTACAATTGAATATGGAAATTTGGCATCTTCTACATCAAGGTAACAAGTTTACGCAGTGCTCAAAATATTGACAGCATAACAGAGCTATAAATGACTTTATCAGTTCAGCCACCTTATCCTCACCTCTATGTTCTGAGTGCCGTGCTTTCTCTTTTGTGGCTCAGCATCTAAATGCACCATTGATGGCCGAAGTTGCACTATAGCATCGATTGAGTTCAAGAAAATCTGCAAGATAAACCAAAATTCTCCCACGTAAGCTTTGAAACATCCAACTAGAAAGATATAACTTCCACAACTGGGGCATAGAGCAACATTTACATTTGTATCCAAAAAAGAAACCCAAAAATCCATACGCTTGGATGTGATTTCAATTCTGGTCAATCATCCAATATGTTCTTTTTTGAAGAAAGACACCTCCAAAATAATTAAAAAAGAAAAGCTCCAAAATTCAAATCCTAACAACATAAATCTTTAACGATAAAAAGAGCTCCAAGCAGTAATCAACAGAGTACATATAATTACTGGAAATTTGCCTTTGAGAAAGTATTAAAAAAGGTTAATAAGTCAGTCATAAAGCTTACTTGGTTACTTTTTCTCAGCCCAATGGCATAGCTTGTTACTTGAGGTACAGTCGATGATGATAGCGTCTAAAAAGGCAAAAATGAAGGAAAACATGAGATTAAAGAAAAGATTCACATTAAGTAGCAAGTATAAGTTATTCAAAGGAATATCATGACAGAGTAAATAATCTCTCGAATACAAAAAAATGTTTTGAATAGATACAGTTTGATCTTTTGAGGTGTTCCTCCTCCTTACTTTCCAACACTAGGTATACTTATCTTTCCTTTCTGGCACCAAATACATTGTTCTCTTTGCAATAAATATGTTTAGTGTACTCCACACAAGGATCTAGATTAGTTATAAAATAAAATATCCGCCCTGCAACGACCATTCATTTGCACTGGCCAAAGTATACCCAGGTCCAACAAATAAAGGAACAGCAAATATAACTTGCAACAAATGGCATGTAACAAAGGTCTCATGATGCGACATAAACAGTGCAGCAGCAAAGAATCATTAACAAAGTATGACTCCAATAATGCAAAAGAGTGTAGTACAAAAGTAGTGAAGAATATAGAAGGACGTGAGCAAGGTTGACACGCTATAGAATAACCCAAAAAACCAAAGAGCATAAACATATACCTGCTTTTTTATTCTCAAATGTTCAGGCACCTCTCGATCATAGTTTTCACTGTTTTCGTCAATACTCAAGTCAACTTCAATTTTCGGTTCTTTAGGTTGCACCCGCACCTGAAAAAGAAATGTATTAAATAAAACAAAAGTGCAAAGCAAGAAGCACTTCCACTTCAAGAAAAAGAAGCACATCCAAACCAATCCACAGAGCCCCTCCTCCCTCCCCACCACAAAATACTAAAAAGGGGAAGATAGACAAACTGCCTGTTGCAATCCATTGATAAAACAGTGCATACTTAGAAGAAGATATACCTCTACACATCTTTCATCCAATTCATATGGACGCCAAGATGGCCTAAGCGGATACTGCATGACGTAGAGCTGCAAGAGAGAGTAATCTGTTAGTAGAGAGACATCGCTAGTGAATTAATGATACAGTTCAGCTATAATATGTTTCATCCAATAAACAAATTCCAGTTCATAACCCTCATATATTCGTCTATAGTCATAAATAGTCACACTGTGATATTCAGTTGGTTCAAAAACTAGTAGACTCACACAAACTAAATCACTGCTTTTCAATCTGTAAACTATTACCTACAGATATGCATTTTTCAAAATCATTTATTCTTCCAACCCTTTTCTGACAAGAACATGCTAGAAAATACAACAAATGACAACAATGCGACACTCATCCTGACAATTTAGTTCTCAGATAGGAATAGTTGGCTTCCCAGTATTACAATTTTCTTTCAAACTAATCAGTTCTTGAGAGCATAGTTACAAGCACAGCATTCAAGTTTAAATTCAGTAGGGTTTAAAAAACTTTAGAATTCAGCATAAAATATAGAGAATTATAAAGAAAAAAAATGTCGTAGTTCATTAATAAAATATAAATATATGAATATCAATATATGGTGCTGAAAATATACAAAAGCACAAATTTCTTATATAGCAATCATTGCATATTTATCAACTTTAAAGAAACAACAGTTAAAAAAAACGTGATGAACATTTATGTGGTATTAAATAAGGTTTAAAACAAGGTTGGCTATTCTTTTTCTATGTTTTTGTTCTTTCAGTCAATATCAATAGATTAATATTAGCGAATAACTTTTGGTATATTTGGACAATGAAAATTTCGCGACCTATTCCCGAAATTTATAAAAAAAACTGGAGAATATTGTGACAATGTACAGGAAAGAACACATTATACATAATAATTTCCAAGAAAGCATAAAAAGGACAAAGAGGCGAGGTCATTACCCTAGCGTCATCGTTGAGGGGTCCCCGGGTGAGGAATACCTCAATCTCCCGCACTACCGAATCCTCTCCGTCGTCGTCGCCGCCGCCGCCGACGTCCAGGTCCATCGCGGCGCTGGTGCTCTCCGCCGCTGGGGGAGCGGCGGGCGCGGCGGAGAGGGGGATTTCGGGGTCGGGTTTCGCCGTGGGAGCCTGAGGAGGAGGAGGAGGAGGGTTCGGGGGGTCGGAGGGCTCTTGCTTGGGGGCCTTGCCCTTGAGCTTGGGGCGGAAGCGGGAGGAGGAGGCTGCGGGGCGGTGGGAGGCGCCGTCAAGGTCGAGGTCGAGGTCGAGGTCGAGGTCGTCCATGGCGCTCGGTCGATCTCCTTGGGAGGGGGTTCTCGCGCGCGCCGTGAGGGAGGAGGAGGGAGGGGCTAGGGTTTTGATTAAACCCAGAAAAGTGGCGTGCGCTCTACAAAATTTGAGGGGAGCGTGGAAAAGAAGTTATTTGGCTCCGCATCGCGGTGGTGATTGTTTTGGATCTGATGTCACCGATTGTAAGTTCGAAACCTCTATGTGTTATTAATATTAGCCTTTTAAAGGGGCCGTTTTGCATAAAAAATTTATATATTTTGAGCTTTGTAAAATTAAATCGTATTTTTTAATTTTGCAAATTTGGATCGAATTAGTAGAAAATTGATTAAAATGCCTTTATTCCTTTCTTTCTCTTTTTTTCTCGTTTTTTTTTTTTCCTCTACGAAGATAGAGACACAGGCAGAGGCAGCCCTCACCTGCGTCCCCTCTACCCCCTACACCCTCACCTGCGAGAGTGCACCACCCATCCTCCTCGCCTCCGACCCTATTAAGATTGCACTCACCGCCCACCCATCCTCCTCGCCTCCGACCCTATTAAGATTGCACTCACCGCCCACCCATCCTCCTCGCCTCCGACCCTATTAAGATTGCACTCACCGCCCACCCATCCTCCTCGCCTCCGACCCCATTAAGATTGCACTCACCGCCACCATTTGGGACGTCCTTCCTCGCCTTCGCCCTATGCGCCCTCACCCGTGCCGACTCACCTCCCGCCCTCCTCGCCTCTGATTCCATCGAGGCTGTGCCACAATCCTTTTTTTTTCTCTTCGAACCTTCTCCACTGCCTCTGCGACCCTTCGCAACCCACCTCCCCCTCCATCTCCACTGCAGCAGATTTTTCATCCACCAAACCGACTTATGGGAACTCGTCGTTCTTACCCGACGACGACAAAAAGAAAGCGCTCCTTGACGCCAAAAAGCTCGCTGGCAATGAAGGGGGCACGCGACCCACCGCGCCAATTCGAGGCTGGCAACAAGCAAGGTGGAGAGAGAGGACAGCGCGACGACGCCGAAGAAGAGGGTGGGGCAGCGGCCAGCGCGGCCTCGACGAGGAGGGTACATGGTGCACGGGAGCATCTCTGATCAAATACTTTTGTTTGCTTAAAACCATAAAAAAAATAAAAATAAAAAACTAGAGAATAAGAAAGAAAAACTAGAGAAAAGAAAAAAGAAGATAAAATTGCCCTGTTAAGATAAAGTTACACTATTTTAGAAGAACGTTGAACTGTTATAGATGTAGGTTGCACTCTTTGATATATAAGTTGCACCATTTAAGATGAAAGTTACACTCTTTAAATAAAAATTGTACTCTTTGAGAGATAATTATATTATTTCTCCTTCCAAAGAGTACCATTTAAGATAAAAATTATACTTTTAAATAAAAGCTGCACTATTTGGGAGATAGTTATATTATAAAAGTTACACTCTTTGGGAGATAGTTATATTGTTTCTCCTCTCAAAGAGTGTAACTTTGGTTTAAAGAATGTAACTTTAATCTTAAATGGTACAATTTATATATCAAAGAGTGCAACTTACGTTTATAATAGTGTGACGTTCTTCTAAAACAGTATACCTTTATTTTAACAGTGCAATTTCTTCTTCTTTCTTCTTCTCTAGTTTTTTATTTTTCATTAATTTTTTTTATTTTAAGCAAACAAAAGTGCTTGATCAGAAATGCTCCCGTGCACCCCCCGTCATACTCGCCCCCGACCTCGCCGAGGTCGCACTCGTCACCGCCCACTCGGACACCGCGCTCGCCACCGCCCCGCCCTCTTCTCTGACGTCGTTGTGCTCTCATCTATCTCCACCTCACTTGTCGCCAACCTTGGGTTAGGGCGGTGGGTCGCGTGCTCCCTCTAGCCAATGAGCTTCTTGGTGCCGAAAAGCGCTTCCCTTTCGGCGTTGGCGGCGATGGGTTCCCAGAAGTGAATTTGGTGGATGAAAAATCTACTATAGTGGAGATGGAGATGGCGGTGCATCGCGAAGGGCCGCGGAGGAGGTTTAGAGAGAGAAAAAAAAAAGAGGATTGTGACGTAGCCTTGGCGAGGTTGGAGGCGAGGAGGGCGGGGGGTGAGCGAGCGCGGACAAAGGCGCATGGGGTGAAGGCGAGAAAAGACGTCCCAAAGGGTGGCGGCGAGCGCAACTTTGGTGGGGTCGAAGGTAAGGAGGGCGGGTGGTGCGCGAACGCGGGCGAGTGCGCGGGGGGCAAAGAAGAGACGGGCCGCTCCGGCTCCGCCTCCGCCTCTCTCTTCATAGAAAAAAAAAATGAGAGAAAAAATAAGCGTATTTTGGTCAGTCTTTTGAAAATTTGGTTTGAATTTGTAATATCAAAAGAAGACGGCCTAGTTTTACAAAAGCTTAAAATATGTGATTTTTTTATGCAAATTAGCCATAAAAAAAATACTGGAAAAGAAAATTTATAGAAGTTTTTTTTTCTTTGAAGCAATAAATGTCAAAAAGACAAAGTTATTACTTTTATTTTTAACAACAAATGACTTAGTTTTTACCAGCAAAATATAGTTACATTTACGATTAGATCGTGCTTGTTTCCTCACACCTCGTTTGGATTGGGTACAAGATGGGGTATAAGGGCCTTATACCCTATCTTGTACCCAAACAAAGAAAAGGGCTAGGTGGGAACTGTTGTTCCCATCTGTTAGTGGGTTATCCTGGATTGGAACAAACTGTTCCAACCCTTGTCTCGCTCTTATACCGAGGGCATCCAAGGAAAGCCTCCACGCGCCCCCTCTGTCTCCTTCCTCTTCCCCGTCTCCCCCATCTTCGGAAACCACCATTTTCTCCACCGGGGTCCGCTAAACCTCTTCGCCTTCTTCATTCCGCCTCATTGCTTGCACAATCTGAGGAGTATTGTTGGTCGAGCCGAACCCTAGATTTGAGGGTTACTTCTCGCAGCCGCCTAATCTTGTACCGAGGGCATCGAAGGAAAGCCCTCGCGCCCCCTCGTCTCTTTCCTCTTCGCCTTCTCCTCCATTTGCGGAAACCACCATTTTCTCAACCGAGGTCCACTTAACCTCTTTGCCTTCTTTGTTCCGCCTCGTGGCTTGCACGATCTGAGGAGGTGGGTTGGTTGAGCTGAACCCTAGATCTGAGGGTCTCTTGTCATCCTGAACCGTAGATCCGAGGTAAAATTGTCTTGTAGTCGGCTTCTTCTCCGCGCCTTCTCCCAAAATTACTCCTCGTTGCTTGGGCCGCCGCTGGCTTTGGGGCAAAACTGCCGCCTCGGGCGAGAAATCCGTGCCGCCTATGCCCGATCCCCCGCTCTGAGTTGCAAGTGATCTTCTTGTCTGTGCAAAATCTTTCGCCATGTTCTTCTTTATGCTTCCTTCGACCCAAGGTAAGCTCGGTGAAATGTTGCACTGAATGATCCTTGCCTGTGTGATTTATCGTCTTCTCTGTCATTATCTGTGCTTGTTTGTGATTCTCTGTGCTTCGATGTGCTTCCCTGAGCTTCATGCATGTTCGTATGTATTATTGCTTCTATGTGGTCAAAAAACTAGCTTTTTACTATGCAAACTGTGCTGTGTTTTCTCTGTTCAATGAATTTGTGGGAAGCCCTGTGACCTGTGTTCTCTCGTTGCGCTGTGCTCTGTGCCCCCCTGTGGTGGCTGTGCTTTGTGGTTGACATCAGACAGTTTTTACGCTCGGTGAGAGGGGTCTTAATTTTGGCGATGATAATGGTTTTCATTTGTATTTGATGGATGGTATAGATGTAAAAATCTATGCAAACCTATACTTATTAGAAGCCAAATGGGCAATGATGTCGATTTCCAGCAGTATTAGATGATTGGTATGGATGTAAAATTCTGTGCAGCCTCATGATTGTCGAAAATCACTTGAGCCACATAACTCTATACTGTTTCTCTCTACATCCTCCACCAACTATTTCCCTTATTTTCAATAACCATTCAAACACAATTTTTCTAGTTTCAGTTTATACTCACATTTTTATCCAAATAAAAAAATATTCTTATTCTTACAAAAACTCATACTTGTACCTATCTCTGGAATAACTAGTTCCTACTAATTCCCGAACCAAACGAAGCCTCAGTGTTGCAAGAGGTGGTAGATCGTGAGCTTCAGCCGTATGCGTAATCTCGCAATCTCGTGCCATGCACGGCACGAACTCGGGGCCAATGCGTAACCAACCCGTACACCTCCAATCAGTCTTCATGTCGGATCTTCGACTTCGCCGCTCCAATCATTTTTCATGACTGATCTCCAATTTTGCCGATCGTTTCAAATGGCCGCGGACAAGAGTCGACGAGGTGAGCGACTTTCATACAGGAGATGCAGAAAACAAACACACCAATGTCTCGTCTGTACGTTTAAAAGTAACTGTTGTTGCTTTTTAAAGCGCCCACAAAAGAGCCAGCAAATTAAAATTCCTTTGACCCTCTTCCATCTAGCATGAGTGGGAGCTTTTATCTTCTAATTTCAGAGCTGAAAAGTTTTATGTCAACTTCTATTCACAGGGAGCAAAAACACCAATTTTTTTTCTCCACTCCCAAAAAAAGAAAAAAGAAAAAAGAAAAAAGAAAAAAGAAAAAAGAAAATCCAAATATTGTAACATCCAAACACCACCTTCCTATTGCTCCTTGGAGCACAATACAAAAATATTTAAAAACAAGTTCAAATAGGACCCAAAAACTATAACATCTAACATCAACTCAAACCCATTTATGTTCGTTCCAATTTGCATATGTAAATGAGAACTTTTGGAAGATGCCATTTTAGCATCAGCTAAAACAGAAAACAAAGCTCTAAACTGACACTACATAATGCAATGAGCTTGCGCTCTATTTCGGTCCCACAAAGCCCAGCTCTGACCTACATTACTATACAAAAACACAAAGGTATTAAGCAACCAAAAAGGCCTTTTTCGACGATATCCTAAATCTAAAACAGAATTTACAACAAAAAGGCTAAAATGCAAGAAACCCGACAGGAGATATATTTTTTTACATTACCCCTCGAAATCTCAGTACCTACATTATACCCCATTGACCACGGAGCAAAGCGACGAAGTCTTGTAGTTTAAGGGGGGAAATGTAGGTTTTGAATTTTCAGAGGGGCAAAGTGAGGACTGCAATATTTATAGGGGTTTTCCGGCAACATAGCGGTGCAAGATTTGAGGGAGTGAAGCAATGCGAGGTAGATGCATCAGAAGCTCTCCAACTGAGTCTTTCCGAGAGATACTCCCCGGCTGCTTGAACCCAGAAACACCATTAGTCCCCCCATCAGAAGCAGCAAAAGTACGCACCGGCTTTTTGTCACTTTTATCATCATAGTTGCCATCTGTACCAGCTGTTTCAGAATTAGCAGCAGCTATCTGCAAATTTTGAATTGTGGTAGGATCTTTCTGGATCAAGCAGCAAAAAGAGTTGACCCTCGACATGAGGGACTTTTCATCTGCAGTGGGCGAGCTCTGCGAGTCGTTGAGAAGGTATTGGGCTAAGTGTTCTAACTTTTCTTTGTTCAATAAATCTTCATGCAGTGGTTGATGCCCTAGATTTATCGGGCCCGAAATATGATGCTCTAAGTGGTTCATAAATTCACTTATAGACATCGAAGGCCAAAATCCAGGCACTTTGAACTGACTCCCACTACTCTGTGGCGCATCAGTTTCACCAGAAGCATTTTCTTCGCTTACCTGAGAATCTGTTACTGCAACAGGAAACAACGGCAAAAGAGGAAATTAGTTCAGTGGGCAAATATCTGTCAGTCAGCAAGTTACAAAGCAATCAAACATAGAAAAATGAAAACTTCAGGTGTTTTGAATGTTATATCATGAGACAATACGAGGTCTACAAGATCCTAAACCACAATAAAAAGATGAGAAGGCTTCGAGTAACACAATATATTTCAGAACTACATACTAACCATGGCATTAATGCTCTAGAAATTTGTGCAAATTACCAACAAGCAATTGTGTAACTCAAAGGAAGAAACCTCTAGAATGTCCTCTAAAATGAATTGACTATTCCACTAAATTTAAAGAGAAAGATATTTGGAAACATAAATTTGAAAAACCATTTGAAATTAATGGGAGGATTTGACTAATAATAGAACAGCTACAACATGTACGGTTTCCTCTTCTTTTTCTCCCCCTGAGTGTCACTTTCCATTAAATTCTTTTGAAAAATATCCTCAAAAATAAGATAATTTCAGAGTACCATCAGTATCATAGTGTAACAATTACGAGCTTGTTAATATAGTATCTGAGAGTACCTGAGATTGGTGAATGAGTTTGAGCCACAATGCTGGGTTTCATCTCCTGGACTTGTTGAATTTGCAAAGGATGGCCCTCGTTCATACTGTCAGAATGATGGAACTTCAACTCTACTGGGTCTTCACCAACAGAGCTCTTCAGTTCAAAGTAAGGGTTCTCCAATATAAAATCTGGTTGGCGACTCAGTAAGCATAAGCGCGGGTCACATTGAATCAGCTTCTCAAAATGCTTGTTTAGCAGACCTTGGGGGCACTGCAGAAAATGCCTCCTGAAAGAAAGAAGCCATTAGAAAATGTAAATTACCGACGACCACTTCATTAGGAAGAGCAGATATAAGTATAAATCGATCGGATCATGCACAACACATTCCACAAGATCTAAATAAAAATGGTAATCTTTAAACTGTGATGCAAGGCGTCATTTTTATATATTTAACAGAAGAGAAATTTCAAATTTCTTGCTGGTAAAGAGAACAGACAAACCTGTGTATACTTGCTTGCCCGCCAGTAAAGTCTGATGTTGACTGCCACAAAGTATGCTTCCGAGGCTGGGGGTTGGTTTCTCTAAAGAAGAGCGGTTGCTTAGCCAACTAATCGAAACAAACAAGACGACATCAGAAAGGGAAATAATGCATCAACAAATTCAAATACCAAAGGTAAATATGAATAGCTTACCACAACATCCAAGGTCCCAGGTCCGTTTTCCGGGCAAGTTGCCTTCAGAGCAGTGATCTCAGACCATTGTATCTCAATTTTGCTCTTCAAACCACCATCAAGAACCTCCCACACAAGTTTATGCTTCGCGAAATAGCATTTTGCTACCAGATCATTCTCATATTTTGATACACGCTGTCAGAAATAGAAGTCAGTTTTGAAATCGCACCGGGACATTCACAACAACTACTTGATAGAACAAAGATAAACTATTAACGTACATACCAATCTGCTCCCGCGGTCAGTTTTGAAATCGCACCGGGACATTCACAACAACTACTTGATATAACAAAGATAAACTATTAACGTACATACCAATTTGCTCCCGCGGACAACAATTACTAATGATTGTTTTAAGTTCCTACCGTTCCACTTTCTAGAAACCTATCCCAATGTCTCTTAACGACAATTTGTATTAATGAGCTAATTACTGATACTTGAAGAAATCACACCAACAATCTAATCTTTTATATTCCTCAGTAATGTATAGTGTTTACCCTTAAAACATTTGGCTTGCAGAAACAGTACCTCCCAATCGCCAATCTTCAAAAGAGAAGCAGGAAAATTCGAGGCCTTCAACTTTTCAGAAGAAGCCAAACCACCGCCGGTGGGCCTAGATTCCTTTGTTTTCTCAGGCTCACCATTTGCTTGAGAAAGCCTCATCTGAATCAAATCCACCAAAGACGGGCTCTTTCTCAGCCGCAGCCCCAATGGGCTCGGTTCATTAAGCAAATTGTAAGGCATGGCCTCTGAAGAGACCACAGCAACACCAGGGCTCCATTCCTGTAAGATATAGATCAAAAAAACAAAGGGAAAGAGTTAATAACAATTAACAAGCATCTAAGACTACTCAAACGAAGTAAATTATTAACCCCACTCTATGAAATGGAGTAACCAAGTAGAAATTTTGTATTTATTTGGAATTGTTCCAATCTGATTCCAGTTTCTGGATACGTTGGCTATCTAGTTTGTAAGTTTTCGCTGCCCTAATATTTCCAGCAGAAACCATCTTAGTAACAGGGGAAAAAACAACTTTTAACCATAAAACGCCCAGAAAAAGGCGTCTTTTTTTAAACTATTCATAATTCATAGCAAGAAATTTTCATAAAAAAGGCAAAATCATAGTTTTCTACCTGCACCAATTGCGGAATTGTTGAACAGTTCAAAAGGAAAAAAATAAAAAAATAAGATACATATATGGTGAAGAGCTTGTTCCGCTTTTCCCAATTCAACTCAATTCCAAAAATAAAAAACCTAATGGCGTAAAAATCTAAAAAAACTAATAGAAACTAACTAAAAAGGGATATTGTTTTTGATAAAGGAGTCGTAATTGAAACCTTAATTACAAGAAGCTGAGATCTATAGAATAATTGGGATAGATCGAATCATAGAAACAACCACTAGATTAAGTTAAAAAACGTAGAAAGAAACAAGGATAGATGGGCACCTGCTGGGGAGAGGCGAATTTTGACCTCTTATCAAACGGCCCATACTCCTCATCCAACGGATCCTCGATCTCCACCTTCACCCCCATCCTCTCCGTCTCCGCCGCCGCCGCCGCCGCCGCCGCCTTTAGAAGGAGCTCAGAATCCGGCCGAAGCTTCCCGAGATTCGGCAGATGAACCATCTCCTCTCAGCGGAGAAGAGACCACACCCGAAACCCTAACCCTAACCCTAACCAACGAAGGAGAGGAGCTCCGAAAAAGGGAAAGCGAAGGGCGGAAACGGAAGAGAGAGAGAGAGAGAGAGAGAGAGAGAGAGAGCGACGAGGAATACCCGCCAGGGGGGATGTTTCTCTTGTTGGAAAATTATAAAATAGTAAAGGGTTTATTTGTTAATTTAATCGACGCGTGACGTGGACTTCGCACGTGCCGAGTGGATTTCGCGCACGCGGCATCGCGGATGTGATATTACGATTTTGCCCATTGCTTATCGAAGCAATTTGTGCGGTTCACCATGCGTTACGAATTGATCTCAAATTTAATGTGGATTTTAATTTAATTTAATTTAATTTATTTTCGATTACAGGAATATTTTGTTCAATGTTTGATTTTTTAATGCTTGAGTAAATTTAAAGTTTGTTGTTGTAGTTACGGTTTCATTTTAATTTTGTTGGAACGAACTTGAACTCCAACAAAAATTTTTGATAGTGAAATATCTACACTTTATACCTCGTCCATAGGATAGACAATGTTTTTTATTATTAGACAAAAATCATCTCTTGCACCTAAGCACTATTCAAACATGGAACTTGAACAACTACTACAATAATCCAATAATCATTATTCAATAATTATTATTTTTGTTGCGGTCACTAAGGAGCTATTTAGTTTCACGTAAACTGTAAAAAATAATTTTCGTTGAAAAAAAATTAAAGAAAAATAAATTTTACGCTCCTTAATATTTAGTGTTTGATTTATAGGAAAAAAAAATAATTTTTCATTAACATTTGTTTAGTTTGGTAAAAAAAATGAACAAAAAAAAGGGCTTTTTTTGCAAATAGCCCCCTTACAAATTTTTTTTTTTAAATTTGGCCCTGTCAAAAATTTATTTGCAAAAATGGTCCTGGCCCCGCCACGTAAGCGCCACGTAAGTGCCACGCGGGCGGGGCTGGGCCAGATGGTTAAGTTGAACACGGTGAATCATTCACCGTGTTCAATACAAAATTTTTGTATTGGACACGGTGAATGATTCACCGTGTCCAATACAAAATAGCTAAAATTGAAATATTTGTATTGGACACGGTGAACCATTCACCGTGTCCAATACAAATAATTAGACACGGTGAATGGTTCACCATGTCTAATACAAATACCTCAAACTTAATCATTGTTAGGGTATTTGTATTGGACACGGTGAATCATTCACCGTGTCCAATACAAAAATCTTGTATTGAACACGGTGAATGGTTCACCGTGTTTAACTTAAACATCTGGGCCCGCCCTGCCCGCATGGCGCTGACGTGGCGCTGGCGTGGCAGGGGTAGGGCCATTTTTGCAAATAATTTTGGACGGGGCTAGTTTTATAAATAAAATTTGTCAGGGGGCTATTTGCAAAAAAAGCCCCAAAAAAAATTTTACGCAGCTTCTGTTTTTGCTTTTTTTTTATGGAAAACAGCAAAAAACGAAAAAATTCAATATTTTTCCAAATATGTGAAAATTTTTGTACGAAAAAATATTTTATGCCGAACCAAATAAGTGAAAAAATATTTTTCATATCAAAAATAATTTTTTAATTTATTTTACGTCAAACCGAATGCCCCCCGGAGTTGAATTTTCATCATGTAAATAAGGCCCTTGTACTTGATTTTTTAGATTAAAAAATTATTAGTGGTAAGGGTGTGTTTAGTTCCTTATAAAACTCTCTTGAAACAAAAATTGTGAAAAAATAAAATTTAGACGTTTGCTTGCCAGTAAAATTTTTTTCCCGAATTATAAGGAAAATAGGAGTTTTATTTTTCACTCGAAGCGGGCGCGCGGAAAACGAAAATACGCCGTGCCGCACTGCAGAAGAAAGGCCCGCGGGTCCACGAGATCCCCTCCACCTCGTGGACTGTATGACAGTGGACCTCTCTCCCTTTCTTATATACATATAAATGTATATAAAGAGAGAGCTAGGCTGGTACACTATCGGTAGTACGGAGGCCTCCGTGTTACAAATTGTTTTCAATGATGCGGCTTCCAAATCGACAATCGGCTCATGAAGATTTGATCTACACCACTAAAAATATTTGAAAACTAAATTTCATAATTTTTCGATATCATGTGACTAGTGATCACAAGATCTCAAAATTGATAATTTTAATAGTAGATGTGATGCGTTTGTGAATTTACGGTGTAAAACAATCTAAATTTAATAAAATTTTTATAATTTTTTTTTCACTATTTAGAATAAGATCGGTATCTCTTATCTTAAATTCAAGTATTTTATTATCATTTTTTATGAGATTTTGATTTTTAGCGGTTTATTTTTATATTACTCGTTTGATTGGTAAATGATGCCGAAAAATTATGAAATTTAGTTTCTAAATATTTTCAAAAGTGTAAATCAAGTTTAACAGAACTGACGTCGATTTGAAAGCCGTGTCATTGAAAATAACTTGATAGCACGGAAGCCTCTGTGCTACCGATAGTATATCAAGCTAACTCCCCCTCTCTCTCTCTCTCTCTATATATATATATATATATATATATGAAAAAAAAGAATTTATTAAAATTTTTTTTTATAATTTTACGTGTCGTAAACGTTGAGAGGGAAAAAGAATTTCTAATTGCATGCACTGATTTTGCAAAGAAGGGCGGTGGCAAATTGGTCATTTCCCATTTTAGCGGGCATGTCGGCACGGGCCGCGCGAGCGGTTGGTGGGGGCCCACTCGGCACGTGTGAAAAGGACACGCGATCGGATTCGGGTTCGGGCGCGCGTGGTGGGCGGGACCCGGGACCTGGTCAGCGAACGAACCTTCGCCCCGGCTCCTCGCTACGTCAGCGCCCACCCTCCCTCGGGAGAAGCGATTCACTGGGTGGGGACCGACACGTGTCGGTCGCGTAGGATAGCGGCGGCGGGGAGAGTTGCACAAGCGGATGACGCGTGGGCGCTGAGCTGGACGCCTACTTCTCCTCTACTGGATAAGGTTCGGATAACCTAGTTCATATAATAATAATTATTTTATATTTAGTTATATACTAGGAATGATAATAATAAAAATATCTAAATAGAACAAATCTGTTACGCTTCGAAATTAAAGGGTAAAACCTTATATATTTTCTAGAAAAAGCTTCAAAAAGCTCCCCTTAGTTTCACACTTTTTCATTTTCGTACCCTATGGTTCAAAACGTATTAAGTTAGTACCCTGTAGTTTCTCACTTTATCACTTTAGTACCCTGTGGTTTAAAGTGTATCAAGTTAGTATCATGTGGTTTTGCACTTTATCACTTTAGTACCCTGTAGTTTCACACTTTATCACTTTAGTACCATGTGATTTAAAAAAGCACAGGATACTAACTTGATACAAAATTAAAACCATAATGTACTAAAGTGATAAAGTGCAAAATCACAAGGTACTAACTTGATACACTTTAAACCACAGGATACTAAAGTGATAAAGTGAGAAACCACAGGGTACTAACTTGATACACTTTAAACTATAGGATATTAAAGTGAAAAAAATTGAAACCACAAGAAAGATTTTTAAAGTTTTTTCTATTTTCTATTGAAAAGTAGCCTATCTCTTTTTTGTACCATCATCAACTTTTTTTTTTTCTGTAAATTTACATCTGTATGTAGGCATCCTAATAGCCATATGTGCTGCAAGTTGGGAACGCGATACGGCGGGAAATAAGCAATGTGATTTTTAGAAAACAATTTTTTAACCCCTTTGCGGCCGTTAGACGTATTCAAAATGTGGAAAAGAAATGGATTGAATTTTGCAAAACTAAGTACTATATTTTAATTTTGGATCGTAACCTCGCTGTGTTTTCTTTTTTTGAGTAAACTTCAAACACTATCTATGTGATTTTGCACTTTCTCACTTTAGTATTCTGTGATTTTAGGTGTATCAATTTAGTAGCCTGTGGTTTCATTTTTCTTTTTTTGTCAACTCTTCCGTTAACATTTCGTTAAATTATATAAAAAAAAAACGTCAAATACCTCACATAGATTTATCGAATATTCACCTTGGTACCTTTTAGTTTTAACTTTGTCACTGATTTAACGAAAAATAATTAGTAGAAGGCATAATTAAAAGAGAAAATGAAACCATGGGGTACTAAGTTGATACACTTTAAACCACAGGATACTAAAATAAAAAAGTGTGAAATCACAAAAGTGGTATTTGAAGTTTTTTTTTTCCTTTATCTGCCACCTCTTAACGTTTTCACCGTCCCGATGCTTCAATTTTGATAGCTAAATGTTTTATTGAATGAATGAAGCGGATAAGATGCTATCTTTCTCTTGAAAAAGACCAAAAAAAAAATTGTGTTGTACAGTGATGCACTTTTTTGTTCTCTTGAGAAGTTTACATATAGTTATTTCCATGCTTTATAGTGTTTTTTTTTTTTTTAAGAGATAGGTAGCACGCTATCCGCTTCGTTTATTTTATTTAGAAATAAACTTAGCTAGAAAATGTGAATCAACTAGGATTCGAACTTGGAATCTCAAGTACCAACCACCAAGCCTTTTGCCACTTGCTTTAGGGACAGCCGGTTCCATGCTTTATAGTCGATGACCTAACAAGTACCAACCACCAAGCCTTATACTATACATTGTATATGGCGAATAATTAGCATTAGAAAAATTTTATGGATGATAATATTATGAAAGTAAGTTAGTAATAATAATAATAGAATAAAAACTAGAGATACTTACAATATTGCAGAAAGGGAAGATCAACTGAGAGGGCCACTGAAGTAGCTCCAGTGGGACACTTGGATTGTCCTCAAGTTTTATTCTGGATATATATTTCAGAAGACCTCGACTGGGCCTGTATTGGGGTTCCACTTGAGGCCCAGAGTCCAGAGCCCAGACCAAAAGCAAAATTTGGCCCAATAACTGTTCAGCAATGGGCCCAATCTTTCTCCAATCGAGCCATGACCTAGCCAATTTTGAAATTACTCTCTCAACTTTATTTTTCTTGTTTTTTTTTTTTTTCCCGGTAAACAACGTATTTAAATTTCGAATTCTTTTCATTTATATAAATTTAGTCATCGGCAATTCAATCAAATTTGATAGTTCTTTTCGTATTTTCGTCTCCGAAAATACGAGCAAATGGAGGAATCGGCCCCCAACCGTTGAGATATGATCCCTCCATACAAACTAACTGAGCAAACAGCTAAGTGTAAATTTGATAGCAAACTAGTGAGGAGCTGTTTGGTTTCTCGAAAAAGTATAAAAGGAAATTTCTAGAAAAAAAATTATGAATTTTGTAAAACGTTTTCCATCCTTCTGGTTCAAAAAAACATTAAATTAACTCTTTTTTTTTTTTTCAAATTTTATGAAAAATTAGTGTTTTTATTTTTCATTTTTTTTTTAAAAGCTTTCCAAATAAACTATTTTTTTTTTTAACTAAAAAAGAAGTTCCCTGAAATTTTTTTTTTTCCCCACAAGTAAACCAAACAGTCTCTAACACAACCAATATATATTTAACTAAAATTTTAACTAATCGACTGTCCCTAGAGCAAGTGGCAAAGGGTTTGGTAGTTGGTACCCGAGATCCAAGTTTGAATCCTAGTTGATTCACATTTTTAGCGAAACGGGTAGCGTTCTACCTATCTTTCTATAAAAAAAAAAAACTAAAATTTTAACTAAACCAACTAAAAAAAAAACAAAACAACAATCTCAAAATGGCAAATGGGTACTAATAAGAGACCAGTGTCAATACAAATTTCACCTAAAAATCTCGCTCGCTCCACGAATCACGGGAGTAAGTTGTTAGTAGAAACGATTCCGGGGCCAAAAGAAGAGGCATAAGCTCGGCCAGAGTCCTTGTACCTCAACAAAACGACATGCCCCGTGAATGTTCAATAATTCTCCATTCCCTCAAATGCCTCCAAACGCGCCAGCCCCTCCTCTTTTGTCCTCTTCCCCGACTCCACCACATCCGAGAATCTCTCCACCTTCTTAATTTCTCGCTTTTACAACAAATCTCATCAATCTCTTGCTCACCATCTTTATTCGCAATGCTGGGAGTTACCACCACCGTTGCTGCATATCATCTCCTCCTTGTTCTTGTTCTTCTTCTTCTTCTTCTTCTTCTTCTTTTCGTCGACGGCGGTCGTTGCCGCACGGCAGAGGTGGAGGAGGAGGAGAGGAGAGTTGTAGCTCTGCGTCAGCTGGAATGGGGGGAGAGCAGTGCTCCTCGGATAAGCTCTCCTTTGATATCAAGTACGTAATTTGTTTTTTTTTTTTTTTTTTTTGAGAGATAGATAGCACGCTACACGCTTCGTTTATTTCATTTAGAAATAAACTAAGCTGGAAATATGAATCAACTTGAATTCGAACTTGGATCTCGGATTTGTCACTTGCTTTAGGGACAGTCGGTAAGTACGTAATTTGTTGTCTTGTTGAAATGCGTGGTTTTAGCTAGTTAGTTATTCATGTTCTTCCATGCAAGAGTCACAAAATAATCCTATATAGAAGCTTGTACAGTACTGTTTCTCCTTTTCACCTAGTAATTGTTATATTATGATGAGCATAGATTCTAACAAGTAAAGGAAAAAAAAAAGAAGTGTGATTCATAACGCAATGTTAATTCGAGTGCATATGCATTATCAATACCCACACTAGCTAGCTAGCTTCATGTTGCACTGGTTTTACGGCTCGAAAAGTTTATTTCAGCTTTTCGCCGTTCGAACATTTGAATGTTGTTTCTGGGAGCGGAGATGTTGCGAAATGATGCTGTGTCAAAAGGGTACTGCTAACTCTTTTGTTTTCTCCTTTTATCTCCCTTCGACTTCCGAATTACAGGAGAACACTCGGGTGCGACGGTACTACAGCTGAAACATAGCTCGCGTTTGTGCCGGGAAAACAAGGACTACGAGCATCATCTTCGCTATCTCCTCATTTCTGACGAAGAAAGGGTTTCGTGGCTACAATCTCGAATCAAGCGCTCCATTCCGAATAACTTCCAAAAGGACTCCTCCGAGACGCAAATCCCTCTCAACTCTGGGATCAGGCTCCAGACCTTGAATTATGTCACCGCCGTCGGGATCGGCGGCAAAGCAACGACGGTGATCGTCGACACGGGAAGCGATCTCACTTGGGTGCAATGCAAGCCCTGCGTCTCCTGCTACACCCAGCAGGACCCGCTATTCGACCCCTCCCTCTCCCCTTCCTATCGCTCCGTCCCGTGCAATGCCACTGCATGCAGTTCCTCCCTCCAAGCGGCCACCGGCACCTCAGGTTTCATGAAATGATCGTTTTTCTCTAAAAACATATATATATATATATATATATATATATATATAAATACGCTTATATTCACTCGTGACTAGCTAAATACGGATAAGCTCGGCTATGATACTATGTAAAGCAACTGTTTTAATCTTTCGTACTCACTCGGCACAGGTATCTGTGGGAATGATCGGACGAGCTGCTACTACTTGGTGAGCTACGGAGACGGCTCGTACACTCGCGGAGTACTAGCGCAAGAAAGAATCAGTCTCGGCGAAACAAATGTGGAGAATTTCATCTTCGGTTGCGGTCGAAGCAATCGCGGGCTCTTCGGCGGAACCTCGGGCTTAATGGGTCTCGGAAGGACCGAACTCTCGTTGGTTTCGCAGACAACTAATCAGTTCGGAGGAGTCTTCTCCTACTGCTTGCCTTCAAGGCCATACAATTCCTCAGGCTCCTTGGTTCTGGGCAGTGATCTTTCTGTTTATAAAAACTCTACGCCGATCTCGTACACTAGGATGATCTCCGACCCCGAGCAGCAGCCGTTCTACTTCCTGAACCTAACGGGGCTGCGCGTCGGAGCCGTCGAACTCCAAGCTCCGGGGTTCTCGAACGGCAAAGTTCTCATCGATTCGGGCACGGTGATCACGCGGCTCGCGCCCTCGGTCTACAAGGCCTTGAAGGATGAGTTCGTGCGGCAGTTCGCGGCGTACCCGACGGCTCCGGGGTTTTCGATCCTGGACACTTGCTTCAACTTGTCTGGGTATGAGGAAGTGAAGGTGCCAACACTTAGGCTAGGGTTTGAGGGAGATGTGCAACTGAATGTGGATGTAACAGGGATCTTCTACTTTGTTAAAAGGGATGCTTCTCAGGTGTGCTTGGCTTTTGCAAGCCTTTCTTATGAAGATCAAGCTGGGATCATAGGAAACTACCAGCAGAAGAATCAGAGGGTTGTTTATGACACCATTGGATCAAAGCTAGGGTTTGCTCAAGAGGAATGTAGCTACAGCTGAAGGGATAAGAAGGAAATTAAATTAAGGCAAATGTAATGCAGTATGTACTTTGTGTTTATCATAATTCAGGGTGGGGGACAGTGAAACTTTCCTCAAGCTTTTCTTTATTTTTGAAAGATGTGTAAAGAACTGCAGATATATCTTCTGCTGTAAATTGTGATCTTTTATTTGGTATCCAAAACCTATTGAAGTTTAATTTGTGCTCATCTTTTATGGACATTTTCATTTGCACCCATAATTTTCGACAAATTCTAGTTTGTGGAAATCTATTTCTTTTTTTCTTTTTTTTTTGAGAGAAAGGTAGCATGTTATCCGCTTCGTTTATTTCATTTAGAAATAAACTTAGCTAGAAATGTGAATTAACTAAGATTCAAACTTAGGTCTCGGGTACCAACCACTAAATCCTTTCGGCACTTGCGCTAGGGACGATCGGTGAAATCTATTTCTTCGTGTTTGCGTTTGATTGGTTTTTTAAGTTGTCCAGGGTCTTTGGGAGCCACTCAATATCTTTTGGGCCCAAAAGTAAGTTTCAAACAATTTTTTTTAGGTCCCAAGTTGGTTCAACACCATTTTTGTCCAAAGTATATGGGCCTGGCCCAGGGCCAGGCTAAGGTATATCCTGAATAAATAGTGGGTTCCCAACGTATAACACTATAACACAAAAAAAAAAAAAAATATAGGCAATTATCCTATTTATTTTACACTCCGGATCTAGAGCAAAGGAAAGGGGGAAAAAAAAAGTTTTGAGAAAAAAAAAAAAATTTTTGTTATACTATAACAAAATATGATAAAGGAAAAATAAGAGGTGTTACAAATTAAGTGTCATTGACAAGGTCACAGATGTAGAGGAAAAAGAATAGCTCTTCTAGAGGATCATGGCCATTTCATAACAAACATTCATTTTTTTTAAAATATTGAAGCACTACCAAATACTGAAAAAATTAATGCAAGAAAAAACGATATCAGATTACTAACGAGTAGTGAGATTAAAAGAAAAAGGAAATCAAAATTCTTTTTATAGCTGTTCTTTGCAGCGACATTAAAGCCTTATTTCCACCTTCTGTGAGAACAATAGTTCTTATAGGAGTTCGTCGGAGACTTATTGTGTTCAGTAGTCTTATTGAGTTGAGTTTTTTTTTTTTTTTTTTTCCAGTGAAAGCCTTGTTGCTTTCCACAGTTTGTTAAATTTATATTCTTATTGAATGAAGCGGTAACATGCTATCTTTCTCTAAAAAAAAAAAAGTTCTTAATATTTCTTCTCTCAAAAAAAAAAAAGTTTTCAATATTTCTATTTCTATATGCAATATGGCGGTTATAAGTTATCTAGGGGGTGCTCTGGTCGAAAAAAAAGATTTGAGACTCGGTTAGATCATTAACGCTAACTATAAATTCTAAAAGCTTAAGGTATTAAAAATGCTTAATCAATTCACTTAAGACGTATAAACATAATGTTCGTGTACCTCGTTTGTAACTTGGCCCAATCAACTTATGCTATTCTGAACATGATTCGATCTAATCCGGTCTTTCGCCGTTTCGAATATGATGCGGTACAACTTGCCCTCCGCTGTAGGCGGGAACGCTGGCCTCTCAAGCCGGATAGTGGCCTCTCACGCCAATAGACTCGAACCATCTGCCGGCAGTGGATTAGATCAAAATGGCCAGTGACGCAATGGGAGTAGGCACGTAATTCTAACCGAGCTATTTCTGCACTGTAGCATTTTTTTGTCGCTAGAATTTCTATACATATTAAATATATTATATAATTTTGGATATGTTAATAAATAGTAAATATTATATAATTTTGGATATGTTAATAAGTAGTGAAACAAAAAAGAGTTGAAAAACCAAAATGGAAGTAGCATTCGTGCGGAGCACGTACCTTGTTTTCCTTGGTCGGTTGAATTTTATTTTATTTTATTTTTTGTTATTCTCTTTCCTTTTTCTTCTGTTGCATCCAAACCCCCGGGAACTTCGTACGAAACTTGCCCCCCACGTACCTCCTCCGCTTTAAATACCCGCCACCCCGGCGTTCCCTCCGACGACTCCTCCGCAGCACCATTCCCTCCCCCTGTTTTCTCTATCAGCTCCCTAAAACCCTAAGTTCCACCCCGTTGCTGCGCCTATACACCCAATGGCTTCTGCGTCCCACGTCCTCCTCGGCCCTCCCGAGGCGCGCCTCGCCCCCTACGCCTCCGCCGCCGCTTCGGCCGCCGCGCGCGGCGGCGAGCCCTTCGTCGACGCTATGGATTCGGAGTTCAACTCCGCGGCTGGGGCGGCGAAGGGGGTCACGGAGAACCTGTCGCCGACGTTCGTGGCGTCGGGGGACGCGTGCGTCGACTTCTTCTTCCACGTCGTCCCCGGCGCCGATCCCGGGTGGGTGGGGCGGCTCCTCGCGTCGGCGTGGGCGGCGGACGCGGCCACGGCGCTCCGCCTCGTGTGCCAACTCCGGGGCGTGCGCGGCTCCGGCAAGTCCGACCGCGAGGGCTTCTACGCCTCCGCCGCGTGGCTCCACGACCACCACCCCAAAACCCTCGCCCTCAACCTCCCATCCGTCGCCCAATTCGGCTACCTCAAGGACCTCCCGGAGATCCTCCACCGCCTCGTCACCGGCGGCCCCTCCCGCACCCGCCCCCCGCGCCCCCGGCGCCCCGACCGCCGCGGCCGCCGCTTCTGCACCGCCTTCGCCGGCCGCCGCCGCCGCTCCCGCCGGAACCCTAGGGACGCGGCGGCCGGGAGGGGGACGAGGGAGGAGCGGATCGCGGCGGATCTGGAGCGGGGGAGGCGGATCGCGGCGGAGGCGGCGGAGCTCCGCCGCCGGAGGCGGGGGGAGGCGGCGGCGCGCGCGGTGGAGCGGTACGCGCGCGACCCGGCCTACCGGCTCCTCCACGACAGCGCGGCGGAGCTCTTCGCGGAGCTGCTCGCCGCGGACCTCCGCAGCCTCGGGTCGGGGGCGGCGCACCCCCACCTCTCCCTGGCGGCGAAGTGGTGCCCGTCCCTCGACTCCTGCTACGACCTCTCCACCCTCCTCTGCGAGGCCGTGGCGCGGCGCCTCTTCCCCAGGGAATCCGACCCGGCCTACGCCGACCTCCCCGACGCCCACTACGCCTACCGCGTCCGCGACCGGCTCCGCAGGGAGGCGCTCGTCCCGCTCCGCCGCGCGCTCCAGCTCCCCGAGGTCTACATCTCCGCGGGGGAGTGGGGGCTCGTCCCCTACGAGCGCGTCGCCTCCGTCGCCATGAAGAACTACACTCCGCTCTTCACCAAGCGCGACGGCGACCGCTTCGGCCGCTACCTCGCCGACGTGCGCGAGGGCAAGGCCAAGATCGCCGCGGGCGCCCTCCTCCCCCACGAGATCCTCTTCTCCTGCGCCGGCGAGGTCGCCGAGCTCCAGTGGCGGCGCATGGTGGACGACCTCCTCGCCAGGGGGAAGCTCCGCAACTGCATCGCCGTGTGCGACGTCTCCGGGAGCATGAGCGGGGAGCCCATGGACGTCGCCGTCGCCCTCGGCCTCCTCGTCTCCGAGCTCAGCGAGGAGCCATGGAAGGGCCGCGTCATCACCTTCAGCGCCGAGCCAGAGCTCCACAAGATCGCCGGGGACTCCCTCCAGGAGAAGACGGAGTTCATGAAACGGATGGATTGGGGGATGAACACGGACTTCCAGGAGGTGTTCGACAGAATGCTCGAGGTGGCGGTCGCGGCAGCGCTCCCCCCGGAGAAGATGGTGAAGAGGGTGTTCGTGTTCAGCGACATGGAATTCGACGTTGCGTCGGAGACGCCGTGGGAGACGGACTACGAGGCGATACAGAGGAAGTACGGGGAGAGCGGGTACGGCACGGCGGTGCCGGAGGTGGTGTTCTGGAACCTGAGGGCGTCCAGGAGCGTGCCCGTGACGGCAGGGCAGAAGGGGGTGGCGCTGGTCAGCGGATTCTCGAAGAATCTGCTGAAGCTGTTCCTCGACGGGGATGGCGTGGTCAGCCCCCGGGCGGTCATGGAAGCCGCCCTCGCCGGCAAGGAGTATGAGAAGCTCGCCGTGTTCGATTGAATTGCGAATTGCCAACCAGAACTAGAGGAGCAAAAGGCTCAAGCAAAATATTCTCAGGACCCTGCTCAATGAAAGCTCTGTTGATGTTGCCACAGTTTCAAAGCAGGTCTTGATGTTTTAGAACTGCATACCTGCTCCAGAAGTTTTTTTTTTTTTTTTTTTTTTTTTTTTTTTTTTTTTTTTTTTTTTTTTTTTTTTTTTTTTTTTGAGAGAAGGTAAGGGACATGAAGATTAAACATGGATTTCACTCACTTTGCCTCAACAGTTTTCCATGGAAACAATGGTGGATTTAAACATGCCGATTAGCACAGACACTAGCAGAGCCTAAGAAGTGCTGAGTTTGGTGTAAAGGATGTAAATTAGTACTTGCAATAGTGAAAGACGCAACCAATAACTTATATACATGATGGTCTTTTATACTCCAAAACTGGCAAAGCCGCTTTACAAGCACAAGGAAACAAAAAAAAAAAAAAAAAAAAAAAAAAAAGAAGTACAATGAGGATGCATTGGTACTAGCTGTGTTGGCATAATTAGCTGATAATTAGGATAACTGCTACTTGTGATGTACTGATGGTGCAGGAGAATATACAGCCAAAGAGCAGGGAATCCGGTGATCGGTATAAGTTAGAGATCCATTCTGACTTATGAGCTACACATCTGCTGCAACGGAGCACGACCATAAAACTGCAAAACTGGAAGAACGGAACAAATGTAATCGAACAATAATCACAAATCAAAGTTTGGCAGAGAAATTAATTACTGAGAAATCAGATAGATAAATATCACAAGAACAATGGCACAATAGTGACGAGGCATCCCTGATTTGTAGTTCATGAAGTATCTTATTAAGGTAAAAGCTAATTATCGGTAAAAGCTAATCGATAATCATAAACCTAGGATTGATCACTAGTTTGTTCAAACAAAGATTTTTCTCTTTTGTCGGTATGAAACAAAAAAGAATTATTGACATAACAGAGGCAAAAGAGCTTGTATAAAGGCCCAAAGAAATTCTGTTTTATCACATAATTATTTATTAAAAAATTTAGGCAAAATTACCTCAATATATAAATTATTTTAGACATGGTCAAGCATTTGATACATGACATGTGTGAAATTGGAAAGGCTTGAATCTCATAAACAGTGAGAAATCTACCTTTGTGCAAATAACTTCAAAAACATCTGATAGTATCCATTCAGAATTTCGCTGCTGAAAGGGCAGGCTTAGCTGAAATTAGGATATCACCATATGCTTCCTCTTGTTGTACATCAATTAGGTCACAGCTCTTTAATACCTGTAAGGAGAAGTGAATTTCAAATAAGGTGCGACATAAAGAAAGTAATGCGTCTTGATTTTTTTTTTTTAAATACAATAAGAGAAACTAGAAAAGGATATAAAATATGATATATCACAATGTTCATAATCCTACAATGCTTAAGCACACAGTTGATGATATTTTGATGTACTGTGTATATCACAATACACATAAGGTGTATTTGGAGCAGAAAGAAGTTGCATGATAATATGCCCACCAGAAATGTTCACTTTCAAAAAAAAAAGTTTGAGGAAACAGAAAATTTACCAAGGTTTCAAAGAACATTCTCGCACATTGCTTTCTGGTTTTCCCTTCCAAAATCTTGTTCAAACTAATATTTCCCGTCTGATTTTTTGAAGGAGTTGAAGGTGTGTGCTCCTTCAGATATTGTGCCACAGCCCTGCAAAAACATTTCCTTGATCAACTCCTAAAAACATAGAAAAGCAAAAAACTTGCATCATTCAAGATTTTTTTTCCCCTTTCTTCTAATGTAACCACTCTTTCTATTGTAGTGTACCTAGTCCTGGCAGACATGCTTCCTACATCCATTCCATCAGAACCTGTGAAAAAAGACCAGTTAAAAATCCATTGTAATGAATTATCACACAAAATACTTAAAGGCTTCGAGGCTCACCTGATGACGTACTACTTGCTTCCAAAAAATTCAAGTCCTACAAAGCAGACAACTTACAAGAATCAGTACATATACAGCAAATGAAAAAAGTGGGGCTTTGCGTGTCCCTGCAAAATCATTTATGTAGTTTATATCCCTAAAAATCTGAATACACTTCACAAAAGCGCAGCTTTTTTAACAAAAAAATGTCATATCTTAAGTTGCCTCACCCAATTCATGAGGTGATGTTGACGTTGCATTTAAAAAACATTCCTAAGAGGAACACTTTTGCTAGGTACAAGGGTATATATGTAAGAGATTATGCTCTTGAAGGTCCGTAAATAGATAACTTTGCAGAGGTACATGTAAATATGTCAAATAAGATAAAGAAAGTGCAACTAAGTATATCTTACTTCCCCATCGGCAGAATTTAAGAGGCCCGGAATTTCTGGAATATCATCTCTGCTCACAAAAGGTTGTTCTTCCTCTAAATTAAACAAAGGAGTTCCAGGGGGCTCAGTGCCCACTTGTCCAGCCGATAGAGTGCTTTCAAATGTCGGCAGTACCTCGGTCTCAAAAGCGCTTCCTGTGCCAGCACCTGGAGCCGAATCAAGAGTTTTATTAAGAGGAGTAAGCTCTTCCCTCCTGGATGGAGATGGGTTTAACTCAGGCAGATTTCCTTCCACAGAGGTATCAAATCGAGGCACCTCAAGTTCAATATCTGCTTCTGGAAAAGCATTATGAGAAGAGACATGAGGAAGACCAGGAGAAGCCTCCACGTGGGCAGAATCAACACTTAAAAGAGGAAAGCTTTTCTTAAAGGCTTCTTGGAGATCGGTACACATTCCTGCAAAGAGAAATATGTCTAGATAAGGACATGAGTTTTCTTAAGAATCCAAGAGATGCTACATTGCACAGCTACCTGTATCTGAACATCTTTTTAAAAGTTTTAAAAATGCTAATGTGTAATAGGCAATAAACAATATCCTATATGATAATATATAAATTAGTAGATAATATATAAATATATATAATAGTAGATAATATATAAATTAGTAGATAATATATAAATATATATATAATAGTATTAAAGTGGAGATGAGCTGAAACAAAGTATCAACACATCATAAAAGAGACATAAGTTTTGATAACTCCAACAGCAATTAGCTTACCAGAGAGCAAGGGCTCATAAAAAATACGTTCTTTTTGAAGAGTCTTACGAAACCTCCACACATCTAGGGCCGCACAAGGGAGTCTTCTTCTCTTGCGAAGTAATCGAGAGGTGTCTTCAAGCTGTCTCTTCATTTCCCTATAAAATAAGCATTAGGATTTTTATATATCACTCAGAACAATGGAAGCAACAAAAGTCCCACTGAAATCCTGTGAATAAATATGGTGGCCATCCACAATAATCTCTACCACTAATGCAAAAAGTACTAAATATATGTGGTCTTTTAGCAGTTCATATATTGTGTTACGCCAAATTAACAAAACAGAACTCAAGAGACTATAAAAGTACATGGGAGGCATTTATTGAAGAATTAAAAAAGTACATGGAATCCATAAAAAGGCCCAAGAGATTTCATAAGTTTTAGCAAGTAATGAAATTTCGCCCCCAAGGACTTCAACCAACAAAAAAACTAAGCTTATGTCTAGAATAACTTTTATATGGGATCTAACAAAGAAGAAACAAACTCAGAAGCAAAATAATGAAAAAAAAAATTCATACTTACGCATTAGTCAACACCAGCGTTTCATCATAGAACTGTTTTCTCTTTCTCTTCCTCTGCTCTTGGACAGGAGGAGATGGTTGAAGCTCCAAATCAGGTAAGGGATGCCCTGATGATTGAAAATTAACAAGAATTATGAGATGCCTATGTTGACCTCAGTTCTTCTTAGATGCAAAAGTTTTACTTAATTATGCTAGTAAGTTGTCAACATGATACACCAACTAGCATGGTTCGTTAATTTTCTACAACATAGTGCTTAATGGAGAGGAACCAATTATTGCATAATAAAGCAATCAGGCAACCAACATTTGGTAAGAAAACAGTTGAATGTCAGCAAACAAATGGCAAGCAAATAATCAATTTAAAATACATAAATATCCTATGTAAAAAGGAAAGAAAGCAAGAGACCAACCCAAAGGTATTCCAGCATCAAGTGAATGTGGATCATCTATGGAGGCAACAGTTGTAGGTTCTGCAACAGGTGGCATCGGAAAAGATTCTCCTCCTGAGAATGCTACACCCTCCATTATAGGAGAAAGGCTGTCTTTTCCGTTCTTTGCAGGAAAAGAACTTTCGTGAAGCAATTCAGCTTCATTGTTCACATCAACCAATTCCTGAAGGTTCTGTAGCTCAGAATTCTGCACAGCTTCACGCATAATCTCGATCTCAGGAAGCTCCTGGACTAAATTTCTTTGGTTTGAACTACCAGAACCTTCTGCCTGATTGCTCGGAGCAGAGTCTCTGAAGCTTTCAGTATTTAGAACTGGAGTTTCAAACGCTTCTAAACTGCCCTCAAATGGAGGCAATATGCTGCGGAATTTTTTTAAAAAAAAACCTATCAAGTAAGAATCAAAACATAACTTAAGAAATAATTTATATAAAGAACATACTCCTCATCCATTAGTGCAGCTCCAGTGTTTGAGATTTCTGGTTGAGTTACTGAATCCACCCTATTATCCTGTAATACAAGGAACACATGTAAGCATGCAAGCATTTGAACAATAAGTGGGAAACAACATTAACCAATGTCAATCATAGTCAAATAACTTGCGACCTCATCAATCATGAAAGCTACATACTGTTCTCCACCAGAAGTGTTGTCTGCAAACATAAAGAAAGAATGTTCCAGTCAAGAAAAACAACTGGCTAAAACCTACCACTAGAAATGAAAAGAGTGAAAAGAAAAGAGAAACCTGTTAGAGTAATTTGATCATAAGTTTTACGGTGATTATCTGGACCACTGTTGACAAACAAAATATATAGGATATGGTTAGAATAGTGAGTCAAACAGACTCCTTGTTTTTGGTTACATCACACTGTTGTTTCTAAGTTTGCCATGAAATTTCACTTCACCAAACTACAATCTGGTGCAATTGATCTTATGGAACTTCAATTTCTGTTATCATCAGACAGAATTTAGTATTCTTAACAAAAGGATTATGAAGTAGCTGATTTGACATGGAAGTTCATTCACAACAATCTTGAGATGATGTAGCAGATGAATTAGTTGCTATGTAATTTCCATGACATCTCTTGGAGACTGAGAAACTGTAGTTCTGTGATCTAAGTGAAATTTCACAGTAAGTTCACTGACTAATGGTGTGATTCACTGCCAGAGTATCAAAACAGGGAATAAGAAAATTCTTACTCTGTTTGATAGACTGAATCATCCAACTCCAATGCATCGAGTTCGAATGTCTCAGGCAATGTGACAGACTCGAATGGAGCATGGTCGGCTTCAACTGGCAAATCAATTTGCACGGTGGCAAATGCCGTCCTTATATCTGAGAGCATTCTGTTGCAATCTTGAAAGAGGTAATTGACCTTCCATGAGTATATGCGCACCAGGCCGAGAAGAAGATGCCCCGACAGTCTCAGAGCGATTGGGACTTCAGGAAACATTATGCATTCTGTGAAAGCAAGGAAAAATACTCGTGTGAAGACAATTTAAGAGCAAGCAAGTGATAAGAATTCAAAAAAAAAGAACCATCAGAAAAAACAAAAGCAAAAACGAAGTAGCTGTACAAACTTTTTTGCCAACATATTGTAAGAAGATTTGGAGCCAATTTTGGGGGGAAAAAAGGAAAATCAAGATCCCTTTTTTCTTATTGATTATTACGATTCTATACAAAAACAACACAATTTACTACCTAATGAGCATAGTCGATGCACAAACGAACAAAAAACATCTTCAAACCGTACACCAACGAAGCCCAAAAGGAAAATCATCAAATCAAGCTCCCTCTTTTCTTATTGATCATCATTGCAATTTTCTCCAAAAACAGCACAAATTATTACCCAACAAAACTAATCGAGCAAAAACACACAAACATAGAAATCACCGAACCAGGAATAAATCTGCAAACCCTAGAAAGCGAGGATGCGTCGTGTTCCAGCGCCGATTGAGAAATCAAAACCCTAACAAAAGGGAGATTCGGGAGGAAGGGAACGCACCGGCATAGGAGGGGATGTCAATGTTGTCGATTTGGGGCTTCTTGATCTTCCTCTCGAGGTGCGCCGCGATCCACACCGTCCCCAGTGGGGTCTTACGCGCGAGGAACGTGTGCGAGTAGAACATCTTCGACTACCCCCTCCTCTCCTTCCTCCTCCTCCTCCTCCTCCTCCTCCTCTTCCTCTCGTCTCCGCTGTGCGATTTCTCCGAGCTGCGATCGGAGCTAGGGTTGTGGTTTTGGTTCTTCTCGAAATAGGAAACTGAAGCGACGTGGGTGAAGATTAAAAACGCGAACGGGGAGGGAGGCGCGAAAGGGAAAAAGAAAAAAATAAATAAAGAGAAAATAGATTGGCGCCAACACGCGCCAAATGGGAGGAAAGGTCGTGTTCGGTGTAACTGTTATATATCACGATGGAGCTCGTGGCCAATCACATTGCGGTAAACTATTTCATGAACCTGGTTCACCACGTCATCCGAGGACCACAAATTATTTATTACCTAACAGGCTGGGCCCTCTTCGCCGCTTACGGGCCCTGGTGGACTGGATTGGGCCCAGATTGGTGCTTTCTCCACAGGCGGTTGCAGAGGGTTTGGTGGACCTCGTGCTCCACGGACTATTATGGACCGACCAAAAATTCTATTCTTTTCTTTTGAAGATTGTGGGTTGGACGGTTATAATTGAGACACGTAACTGGTTTATTGCTGACGTGGTGAGCCATGCTTTGCTAGCCCATGCAGCGTAGAAGTATCACCGCGTGTTCCCTTCGCTACACCCGATCTACGAGCTACAATGGCGTCGGTGACCCGGGTTGAGTATAAACCCAAAAGCGCTCTCTCCTGTGTTTCCTTCCACTCTCTCTCTCTCTCTCTCTCTCAGTGAAGCGAGATAAGAAGGGTTCGATCGATCCTGTTCTTCGTCTCTCCCCCGTAGATCTAAGATGGAGTATCGTAGGATTAAGGAGCAGGTACCGAGATCGTCTCCTTCGTTGTTTCCTCTACTCATTCGGGCATTTCTTTGCTAAATCTCTCAATGATCCTGAAGAGGCCTTTAATGAGTCACTAAATTTGTGCCAAGTCCCCTCTAGATTGATCGTTATGTTCTGTAGTTTTGTGATCTACATGCGGTTTCGAGTTGGTCTCGGTTTTTGGTGTATTCTGTGTTTCTGATGCGATATGTGATCTAAGTTTGCGTTTGTTTAATTTTTCGTATAAAGTTTTGGTGGTTAGTATGCCGCAGATCCGTATTTTTGTTTGCAGAGTTCCATTTCTGAGTAATGTACACTAGAGTACTTGGTTGATGGCATTTTGATGAATTCAAAATTTGAAATCATTTATTAGATTAAGTGCTAACTAGTCACTACATTTTAGGTTTATTGTGTATGTTTTTGATAAGTACCATTCAACTTGAGCTCAGGTCGGGGTTGGCTTTGGTAAATAGTGTTTAACATCATCAAAATTAGGGCCAAGGTCTTCTCCATGTTTTCTAGAATGAGAAGAAGATGAAAATGTGTTTTTTTTTTTTACTCTTTCCCTTGTAGGATATTATATCTAGAATGAGAAGAAGTTGAAATGATATAAAAAGTGGCATTCGTGGGTCTATCTGTTGACTTAGGATCAGGTTGGGTTTCAATCAGATTTATGTCTAACTGTAGCCCAATCTTTAAGAGCATGAATGTGACACCTCAGTAGTCCCACATCGGATGAAAAAGAGATTATGATTGGGTATACAAGGATCATGGCCTCTAGTTCTAATAATTGAGTTTAAGCATTTTAGGCCAATATTTTGGGCCTAATGAGTTATTAGCAGTAGTGGGCTAGGTCGCTTCATTTGGTAATAAAGCCGATTTGCCAGCCGGAATTGTGAGATAGATCTCACATTGCCTATGCGACGAGGATGTCAAGGTCTAAACGGAGGGCGCTTGTGATGCCCCAGTAGTCCAACATCGGACCAGGAGCTCTAGTATTAATAACTGGATTTAAACATTTTGAACCAGTGGTTAGGGAGTGCTAGTGCGTTGGGTCGTTACAATAAATGCTACTGGTTGCTCTTTCAATAATTTTATGGTTCATCATAGCATGTCAAATTGAAGCAACACCCTCTTTTACTCACATAATCATTAGAAGATTTTTTTTCTCTTTGTTTTTTTTTTTCTTTTTGAGGGGGGTGAACTGATATGTTATATAATCAATGTCTTATTTAACATTATTTTAGGATGACTATGGCGATATATCTCAAAAGGATGTCGAAAGTCTTAATGGAAAGCCTCTTGCTGGTGGTAAATATCTGTTTGAGCTACACTACAATTCTGAACTACTACTAAATAAGTTATTCTTGATCCTTCTTTTTCTTATCTCACTCATGTTATCGCTTTCCTGCATCTGTAGCTCTAACATCTAGTATACCCGCCTCTGGAGGTGGCTTAACCAATAAATCAAGTTGGAAGTTAAAGTAAGGGCCTTTTGAAATGTATATAATAGATGACATGGTTTGTCAATTTGAACATGCCATCATCTGATTGATTGTGTTGTACTTAAATGTTATGTCAGGTCGGTTGTTACGCTTGCATTGACACTATTAACAAGTTCTCAAGCCATATTGATTGTGTGGTCAAAAAGAGCTGGAAAGTATGAATACAGTGTGACAACGGCAAATTTTTCAGTAAGCTAATTCTAGATCCAAGAAAATGAATATAAATACATGTTACAGTTATACTACTTGATTTAAGGAACATGATAAAGGAAATTTGCAACTATTGAATTATGTGACTAGACTAAGATTGTAGTGTTCTCCTTTACTTTTCTTGCTTACTTTATCTGTTCCTTTTTTTTCCCCCCTTTTTTGTTTTTTTTCTAGGTGGAGGCTTTAAAATGTGCTTTGTCACTTGTAGCCCTTTTTCGGATCTGGAAAACTCAAGGTGTAACAGAAGATAACAGGTGAGTTTTCCATTGCGGTGACTATTTATCTTGTTTCCTGATTATGAACCTCTTTGTTAGGACATAACATGCTAGGAAAGCATTAAATCGAAATATCCAACATTGCAGTAATTAATGATAAGTGAACTGGAATAGCGTTTCAAGACTGAATGTTCATGGATAAGTTTTTCTCGCTTCCTCTGAAAAGTAGAATTCCCTTGGTCTGCCGAGAATAATGGATGATTGTATACTGGAGCAACATGAAGAAGAGTGAAATTATCAAGGACTAGAAATATATATCACAAATTGCTGTATCACATTCTTAAAAGTTCGAACATTTTAGTTGACTTTCAAGAAAATTTCTTATCGAAATACTTTCTTCTTGTTTTATTTGTGTGTAGTAGTTTCTAGTAGAAACTGGAAAACTTTAATCTTCTACCTCAGAAAGGTCGCATTTGGAAAGTTATTCAAATAAGAAGGGCAATTTAGGAGCAATCTTTGTTGTATATATGTATATTAGTTACAAATTCTTGTGAGCAATATTGAATCATGAAGTCTTGTTTCTGTGCTCATTATCATATGATTGGTTGAATGTTTTCTGCTTCCGTTCTGCATATTAAGCTTGTTGAGTTGTCTGCAATTTATACATGTATATTTGACTCGCTAAAAATATTAAATATATAGCCTGGACATGTTCTTTGTTTTTACTCCCTATTCTTAGCTCTGTTGTCTCGTAATTTTCAGGTTAAGTGCGTCTTTCGATGAAGTTAGTGTTTATCCGATCCCTGCAGTGCTCTATCTTGTAAAGAATTTACTGCAGGTACTTGACTTTTTTTTCTAAGAATAATAAGAAATTACGGTTGTGTGTTGACACTTGATTAATTTCTTTGAACCGTTGCCACTTGCCAGTATTACATCTTTGCTTATGTGGATGCCCCAGCTTACCAGATTCTAAAGAATTTGAACATCATCAGCACTGGCGTCTTATACCGAATCATTCTTAAAAAGAAGTGAGAAATTATTCATCTTCATTTAATAAAGGCTTAATTATGTACTCTTCTGTTACTAGTTTACCTTGTCCAGTATATAAAATCCTAAACTACTGTATTAGACTTCTAGCATGAAAAGGTATCATCACGATTTGTTCAATTCATATATTCCTTTTTGGTGTTCCCTCTATATTTATCTTCTCGGGTTATGCCAAATGACATGAAATTTGTGAAATTGTTGTTGGACTAAGAGATCAAAAACAAATGAAGGAATAATATGCTCACGGGAGTTTTATTCATCATAAATATGTACTCAAAGTGTACTTTTCAGGTGTCCAAGTTGCTATATACATGTCTAGAGTAAGTAGGGAAACAGTTTTTCATTTGGTGTGCTCTGCTTATCTTTGATGTGCTTGTAAGCAAAAAAAGACCTAGTCACTGACAGGGTTTCTAGATGTGTTTTTTCCATTGTAACTTGAAATTTTTCTGATGCCTGAGAGTTTCTTTCCACAATGTATACTCTTGTTGTGTCTGCGAACTCCTCTCTTTCTACTTTTGTCATTGTGTGCATTTGTCACCTGGAGTATTTTCTTGACTTCTTGTTTATACTGCATCTAATAAAACTAGTAAAATGTCAAATATTTCATTTCAGGTTAAGTGAAATCCAGTGGGCAGCATTTATTCTTCTATGCGCTGGCTGCACAACTGCTCAGCTTAACCCCTCGTAAGCCTCATATATTTGTTCAATAGTGCAAACTTTTTAGTCTATACTCCTTGTTCTTGCAAAATATAGTTAGCAATTTGTAGCGAAATATACATAAAAAAGGAGGACATGAGAATGCATTACCCCTAGATCCATTGCAACTTTATGAACCACTCTTCTTGTTAGTATTGGCCTATCAGTTAATCAAAATTAATTAATCAAAATCTGTTGATCCCTCTTGCAGTTCTGATCGCGTCCTTCAAACTCCTTTTCAAGGTTGGGTCATGGCAATTGTATGGTTCTTCTACCCTACTCTTTAGTCAGCATGAGGGATTCTTTTTACTAGTTAGCCTGGTTAATTCGCTAAAATGATTTGCTGAAGTTGTTACTAATAGTTGCACTCAACCTACAGGTCATGGCACTGTTAAGTGGCTTTGCTGGGGTATACACAGAGGTATTATCAAACGAGTAAATGTTGTTGCATTATTTTATCTCCTTATTGTGTTAATAAATGTATTCAGTCACCATTTTTTTATAAATATTTGAGTACTCATCCATGATACTATTTTGCCAATGTGCAGGCTATTATGAAGAAGCGTCCTTCAAGAAATATCAATGTGCAGAACTTTTGGCTCTATATCTTTGGAGTGCTTTTCAATCTAATTGCAATTTGTGTTCAGGATTATGATGCGGTCATGAACAAGTAAAATTCAAATGAAAAAAACCTCTATTTTTCTGTCTCGTAACTCCACCATCTTATGAAGAGGAATACCTAATCATCTCCTATTTACTTGACATGATTTTTGCGTGTTATTCAGAGGTTTCTTTCATGGCTATTCGTTCATCACTGTCTTGATGATTCTGAACCATGCGTTAAGGTACTTACTTTAGAAGCTTTTTGCTTGATTCTTTATTTCTTTGTTACAATACTAAATTATGTTGGTTTGTATGCAGCGGAATTGCGGTATCCATGGTAATGAAATATGCTGATAATATTGTCAAGGTAAGCACAATTGGGAGCGTCAGTCTTGTTTTAGTACTGGGAAATGCTGTATGCCTACAGGACCTGAACTTAGGCTGGTAAAATATGGGCTAAAACAAAAATTAGGGAATAAGCTCATAAATTCATCCTTTCGCCACAAATGCAGATGATACCGAAAGTTCCGCTTATCTTCTCTTCATTAAAGAATTTTTCTTTCTCTAACACAAATTTCTTCATAGGACATTTTGAGATCGTTTTCCGCTACCATTAATATGTTATGTGATCTACAGGTGTATTCAACTTCAGTGGCGATGCTGCTGACAGCAGTTGTATCTGTCTTTCTGTTTGGTTTCCATCTCTCCTTGGCGTTCTTTCTTGGATCGACGTAAGTATCCAGAAAGATCAACCTTAAAAATATTCAGGCCATCGTTACCGTCAATCAGCTAAAAGTTAAATTGTATGTTCATTTTTCAGTGTCGTTTCTGTGTCAATATATCTACACTCAATCGGGAAGCCCCAGCCGCAAAAATAAGCCTTCAACACGACTCAGAAGCTTGTTAATCCGGCTGGCATTTTCTGGTGTGGCCGACGCTCTGGGTCTAACAAATATGGTGAAAACACTTTTGTTAGTCGCAGAGATTGGTTGAGTTTGACCAAATGGGCTGGAATGAATATGGATTCGCGCTCCCTATCATTTTTCTTCCTGGAAGACGTTTCGGGTCAATCTGGGTTCTTCAGTGCAGCTTCGACCATTCTTCTGAATTTTCCTTTTCTTTCTTCTGCTGTTTATGGGGGGTGTTCTCTGTGTCTTTTTGTTTTACTAGGTTTTATCGACATTTCTGCTACTAACAACCGTAAATTTTAGAAACAAACAATTTGTAAAGAGTGATGCTTCTATAGGTCTGAAAAAGCACAACCAAATGGGAAAAAAAAAAAAAAATCAAAGCTTGAGCTAAATGAGCTGGATTTGGTTCTTCACCTTTAGATTAATTGTCGGTTCAGATTGGTAAAAGAAGCAGAATGTTCATAAATCAAAATAAAACAACAATCTAAACGAAAAAGATAAAGATTTTGTAGGGGCAACTTTGACATTATCAAGTTCGTGTTGCGTAATTGAAGTTCCTCTCAATTCAAAAATATCAAACAATTTAAGACATTCTTCTTGAAATGTCTGTAATGCCATCAAAAATTTTCACAAAATTATAATAATGGGAGATTCCTTATCCTTCTAAAATATCTGCATACTCGGCAGATTATACAGTGTAATTTGAGTTCTCGGCTACCGAAGAATAAAGTTTAAAAGCTTACATTCATCAGTAATTTATAAAACAAACAAAGATCCCAATACTCTTTTAGAGATGAACATGTCCTGATCGCGCCTGCCGTGAGAGCATCCTCCATGCCGAAATATGCAGAAGATAAGAAAAGAAAAAAGAAAGAAAAAAAAAATCGAAGTTGTGTTTATTGAATAGCCACCACGTCTCTTCCACGTGATAAAATCGCCATGCTTTCCCATTCCAGAGCACAAACCACATCCTGTAAGAGAATGTGGATGTTAAACACGTACAAATACACATCATACAATGAGTGACGGAAGGTTCCTCCCCTACTTATAAAGATGTTACAAAGAATAAACAGTCTGATCTTTTTGACTCGTAACTTACAGAAGGATTTTGAGGATCAATGTCAAAGGCATTGATAGCACATGGCTCAGCTAATAGCTCAACAGGATCTTCACCTGCTAAAACACACCCAAAAACAAAAAAACAAAAAACAAAAAAGATAGGAACAGCTTACCAATTGTTTAAGACCACTGAAATATCAGCATCAAAGTGATTAGTTTGCAATATCTTGGAAATATTTAGGCCATAAATGGCTAAAAACAGAGTTCAGATGAAAGTTCCTTTATATTGAACATATGACTTCGGATATTCGTTTCATTTTCATTTGTTTATGTTGATTTTTATTTGACTAAGCATTCGTGATGACTGAAACTGGTGATTCACAGGAGTGCGTCGATTTGATCCGACCAATTATGGAATTCAATGGAAAAAAGGATAACGAAATAAGTCAAATCACGTTATAAATAATTCAAGCTATTTGAATAATCAAACGAACAATATGGAAGGAACTTGTCTTGTCCAATTTAGTGCCAATTTGCACATTAAAGCATATTTCGCTGTCTCTTGAGAGAAAACTTACCTTGTTCAAGAACTGCAAGGATCCCATCTTCTGAGCACACCATAACAGGTAAAATTTTCGTCGACGGAGCTGAGGTAATTCCAGAAGATTGAGTGTAGCTGTCATACTGAACCTCCCACACCTCGCTCTCGGAGACTGGTTGGTCCGTCCCATTAAGACCAACTCCAGAGAGTAGGATCGGCTGCTGCTGCCAACGAAGATCCCAAGCAAATACAGTTCCAGAAGAGCCCCCCACCTTCAGAATTTTAAATAAGATGCACATTAAGAGCATGTCATTATATCAAGCACTCATTACTGAACTGAAAGACATGGTATTAAATTGGGAAAATTCCAAAACAAAGTGATTATGAAATGCTCATTAACGCAAGAAACTATCAAGAAGCTTATTTGTGTTTAAATATAGAAATGTCTAAAGCTACGAATGCACGTTTAGCTTCCGAAGATCTTATCAACTCTTTACACCAGAAGATTTGAATATTTCTTAATCACATAAGCTAAATTATTAAGGACATATGAATAAAAAGACAGCTCAGGTACATCTGCTGATCTTTGAAAGAATTTCCCCCAACAATACATGTGCTAACATATATATGTGTGCATATTAGTATACATAACATACTACATGAGAGCAGCTTCTGCTGGTCTTTTAATGAAGGTACCATAGACTAAGGATATTTTTGGATCCAACGATATAAAACAACAGATTACACATTTCTAAATGAACATCTGCCGAATAAAATAAAAAATTGCTTTCTATGAGAGAGTTGTGGTGATCTTACTATACATATATGCTTTCGCGATGGATGGATGTCAATTGAATGCACCATGCCAGTGACACTACCTCTTCCCCTGCAACACCAGTATGCTCATTTGGTCAAGCTAAACAGCAAATTCAAATAGCTTATAGAGCTTATGAAGATAAGTGTAGCCATATTTGGTAGATATGCTTCAGCCATATTGCGGCATCATTAATGAGATTATGAGAATTGCACATTAGAGAGATTTTTTCTTTTTCCTTAAAAAAAAAACATATGCTGCATGTTTATTTATCCTGTACAGTTCAAAAGTGAAAATAAATGCTGTAATCCGCTAATTAGTTCAGTAAGCTGAAATTGAACAGTAGGGAAATTCCCATAGGAAAAGGTACAGCATATTAAGTAGACCAAATCTGCACATACTCAGTTTTCAATATTGTTGCTCTTCTGTTCAGAAGCTACAATTTGGAGCATGAAGCATTTGTTCTTGGAGCCCAGAAGCTCATTTCAGATGCCAGAGCAAAAAAATGCAGATCTTCTGCTTACAAACAACTGTGTGCTACTTCTCAGATTATAAAAGTTGCTCCAGAAGCATGGGACATTTTGAATTATTAAAAGCTGAAGCGCTCAAATGTTTCTTAAGAATAGAAGCTCTAATTTAATACTTTTGTTAGTTACTAACTTACTGCTCTAACAGTAAAAGCTAAACAAGCCCATAATTGTGCAAAAATGAGAGCTTTATCACCTCGACGCAAAGGTGAGATCAGAATCTACTCACCAGCTACCCTTGAATTGGGCCACCAATCCCTCGGGCTTCCGCTGATCCCACCACCGCACGCCGAACCCCACTCCGCCCGTCGCAAACTCCGCGGGGGACCCCCACCTCGCCGCCGTGTACGACGCCAACCCGTTGCTATCGTGGACCCTCCGGTGCTCCATCCTCCCCTCCCCCGCGCCCACCACGTTCACCCTCCCATCCTCCCCCGCCGTGACGCACTCGCCGCCGCCGATTTGCATGTCCAGCCCCGTCACCGGCCCCGCGTGGAACGACCGGTCTCCGGAGATCGAGAGCTCGGTGTCGACGGCGCCATTGACGAGGTCGACGAGGAGCAGGTGGAGGGAGCCGCCGAGGGTGGATGCGGCGGCGGCGGCGGCGAGGGGGTTGTGGGGGAGGTGGGAGGCGCGGAGCGCGGCGATGCGGGAGGGGGAGGGCCACGAGGAGCGGAGGCAGAGGGGGGAGGTCGCTTGGGTTGGGGAGAGGGAGTGGATCTCCAGGGCGGAGGCGGCGGCGGGGTCGGCGTCGGGGTCGTGGACGGCGACGGCGACGAGGCGGCCGAAGGCGGAGGCGGAGGGGAGCCACCGCACGGCGTCGACGGATTTGGATTGCGGGTAGCGGTGGAGGCGGAGATCGCCGGGCTCCGCCATTAATGGAAGGGGTTTTGCTTCGAAAATGGTAGCTAGGGTTTAGGGTTTACGGAGGAGGAGGAGGAGGGAAAAGAGAAGAGGGATTAATAATAATTAATAATAATAATAATAATAATAATAATTCAGAAGGAAAGAAAAATTTTGGGACACGTGGCAGAAGGGGAGATGGATAAAGGAGATGCTTCGTGTTCTACACCAGTGTATATGTATATGAGATTTAAAAGTTTAAAATAAAATAAATTCTGAATTTAATACTTTTATTTTCCCTACTTTTTTCGTGTTCTGCTTTTTTTTTATCCATAAATAATTTTATAATCTTTAGAGATAGGGAAAAAGTTATCACTACAAAATGTTCTGAACCTAAAGATAACGTATATAAAAATTATGCGAAATCAAAAATTAAACTGCAATTGATCAGATCCGAATGATAATGAGATTACACATATGATTAAATTAAACATTGGATACCTGGTATAATGAGGCCTAGAATTAAGATACTCTCAGTTACAAACTTACAACCACTTGTGATATTAGAAAATCTGAAAAACTTAGTAAATCAAGGTATATTTCGAAGCTTAACATAACTCTAATAAATACACAGCAAATAAAAAGGTGTTATGTTAAGTCTTAATTTTTTTAGGCTATTTTAAATAAAAAAAAAATTCGCCTTTCAAAAGAGCTAGGAGCAAAATTTGAATGATAAAAATTATGTTATCAGTTATCATGAGATATTTATATAAATTTTAAAATGTTAATTTATCCGGGATAATAATGACATGTTAATCTCCGAGTCTACTTTATATGCAGCTATTTAGATAATTTTTTAAAATAATTTTTGCTTACTGCTTGGAAAGTGTAAACCAAACTCTATTGGAGAGAAGAAAAAAAAAAAAAAAAAAAAAAAAAAAAAAAAGCCTTTACTGAACCCAATTAATGATTGGCTTATCGGTCGGATCCTAATATCACACCCGACCCACTTTCTTCATATATATTAAAAAAATCCAGCTGTGCGCTGCTACGTGTCACCACGTGTGTGGCCCAAATTCTAACCATGCCATTCTCCATGTTCGAGTCTTCGAGATGCTTTATTCCCCTCCACCTCTCTTTTTACCTCTTCTCCCTCCCTCTCCCCTTTCGCGTTCCCACACAAATTCACAGAGAGAGAGAGACCAAACCCCAAGGACCGATGGAGTCGCCGGAGCCGGCAATCACCCGGAAGCGGAAGCCAACGACGATCGGCGGCGCTCGGAGCTCTTCTCCGTCGAGATCGGCGCCGGAGCCGGAGGAGGACGAGAAGGGCTCCGGCGACCTCCTTCTGCGGCGGCGGAGGCGGCGGAGGCTCCGTCTCGTGAGGTACGAGGAGCTCCCCGATTACCTCCGCGACAACGAGTTCATCCTCGATCACTACCGATCCGAGTGGCCCATCCGCGACGCCCTCCTCAGCGCCTTCTCCTGGCACAACGAGACACTCAACGTGTGGACGTACGTACATAAGACGCATCCTCCTCCCCACCTCCACCGTCCGATCGTGATCATGTGATCCATATCCTTTTCTCTTCTTTTTTTTCATTTTGTTTTCGGTAGGCATTTGGGAGGGTTTTTGGTGTTCCTGTGGCTCGCGGTGGCGGGGACGAGGGAGGCGATCGAGGATGTTCGGGGCGCGGCGGGGATGGGGACGTCGAGGTACGGAGCAGGGGCAGTTTCGTAATTTCCTGATATCTCTCCGTTAGAGATTTTCTAATTATTATTTTATTATTATTAACCATGATTACATAATGGAGATTCGTCCTTGCTTTTATTATTATTATTATTATTATTATTATATTATTATTATTATAATAATTACAATTACTCTTCCTCTTGTTTACTGATGTCGCAGCTTTGTCGTCAAATCACTGGCCGCCACGTGGGGGAGTAATTACACGGTAATAAATATTATTATTATTATTATTATTATGTGAAGAAACCTACCCTTTAAGTGCACGTCACCAATTGCTTGTATTATTTTCTTTTTCTTTTTGGTTGCACTGCCTTATGTCGTGTTATTGCTTTGACATTAATTTTTTTGAATATTATTAATTAATTTTACCTGTTATTAATATTTTTTAGATAATATTTAAAGTTATCATTACAAATAATAATAATAATAATAATAATAATAACAACAACAACAAGACTGGTTTAGGAATGTAGGACCGAGTTCACAAAATAATTTTCCAGCAGCTGGGATGTGGTTGCATGTGAGGTTGTTGATGTGATGGTCTCATGACGCAACGATGTGTCCTTTCATTCATGCCTTGGGAAAAAGGGTGTGTCCTGTTGTACCACAAATTGGCATATAGCGATAGATATTTTTCAACAGGAGGCAGGAGCCGTGCTCGCCGCCCTTTTAATAATCGTAATCTTATAATCTTATAATAATAATAATAATAATACATTTATTCATAGTTTACTTTTTTATATTGGTCATATATATTATTATAATTGAGGTTGCACGCACAGGCTTCAGCAGCAGCAGAGTCGGGCGGCAGCGGCAGTGGGCGGGTGGCGCGGTGGCCGCGGCTGGTGTTCCTGGTGGGGTCGATGAGCTGCCTGGCGATCAGCGCGGGGTCGCACCTGCTGGCGTGCCACTCGCGGCGGGCGAACCTGCTGTGCTGGCGGCTGGACTACGCGGGGATCGCGGTGATGATCGTGTCGTCCTTCGTGCCGCCGCTCTACTACGCGTTCCTCTGCCACCCGCTGGCCCGGCTCGCCTACCTGTCCGCCGTCTCCCTGCTGGGCCTGCTGCTCGCCGTCTTCCTCCTCTCCCCGGCGCTCTCCCTCCCGCGCTTCCGCCCCCTCCGCGCCGCCCTCTTCCTCGCCCTCGGCTTCTCCGGCGTCGTCCCCGCCGCCCACGCCCTCGCCCTCCACTGGCCCCACCGCGACTGCCACGTCGCCCTCGCCCTCGAGGCCGCCATGGGCGCCGCCTACGCCGCCGGCGCCGCCCTCTACGTCGCCCGCGTCCCCGAGCGCTGGCGTCCCGGCCGCTTCGACCTGCTCGGCCACAGCCACCAGCTCTTCCACCTCCTCGTCCTCGCCGGCGCCCTCGCCCACTACGCCGCCACCGCCGTCCTCCTCCGCTGGCGCGACCGCTCCGCCGCCTCCTGCCCCCTCCCCCCGCCGCCGCTATTATGATCGATCGATCGATCGTTGCCCTAACAATACTATTAGGATTCCATCCATCGATCGCCAATTGTTGTTATTATTAATTATTAATTTATTATTATTCCAAACTAATGTTTGTTGTGGGGATTACTGGGGGAATTTGGAATTTGGAATTTGGAATTTGGAATTTGGAATTTGGAGAGGAGATCATCAGGGATGTTGTAGACTACTAGTAGTTCGCAGTAGCAGTATATTTTTTATCAGAGTGTTGTAATTAACAATCCCCCTTCAATTCATTTCTGTATATGCATGAGACGGTACGGTAATGGCATAGTACGTAATATTCATTTTACCAACATACTAGTATTAGTATATAATATATACGTACCCGAGTCCACGCACTAATTGATTTAATTATCGCGAGTGATCACTTTTTTTTTTTTTTGTTTCTGTTTTTTCAGAACAAAAATAAGCTAAATCTAAATTCAAAAAACAAATAAAAATAGAGGACTCCAGACTCCAGACTCCAGTCGCGTGTGACTCGCCGCGTCAACCGCTCCTCAGTTCCCCGCGTAAACCCCGCCACGATTTTCGCGCGAAAGAGATTCCCCAACGAAGGCTCAAACAACAACCCCGTATTATAATCTCCAGTTAAGTAAATATAAATATAATAATAATCTATAAAGAATCGAACAGTGCATCTAAGATTCCGACCGAATTGAGACGAATTGAGACATAGATTGGATTTGGTCCTTCTCAAAATTACATTCCCAAGTTTTGTTTCTCATTTATTATAATAATTTGATTAGTTGGAGCAAGGATTTAAGCTCAATAATGTAGTTTCTGTAACGCATGTGAGGCTTTTTCATCCTACCATTAGTTTAGGTTAATTAACTTTTAACCATCCAGGTAAAGGATGCCTGATAGCGTGAAAAAAGATTTGTAGGAGTAAGAAAGAAGGAGGACTTGGCATCTTGGACTTATCCTTAATGAACCGCTCTCTTCTGACCAAATGGTGGTGGAAATTCCATACGGCACCTCAGCTCTTATGGAACAAACTTATCCACGCGTTGTATTATCGTGGAAGACACCCGTTGAGAGAGGGCAAATCCTTTAAACCCCTTTCCTTGTGGTGGAAAGGCGTGTTAAGCCAGAACGAGATATTCACTTGGGGTTTATCTTTTAAAGTGGGGTACGGCAGTATCGTTGACTTTTGGTCACATCGGTGGTGCGGAGATTCAACTTTGCAGGAGGCCTTTCACCAAGTGTACGCCTTGTCTAGTAGTAAAAACTTAAAAATCTCGTAATGTCTGGGAAATAATGGTTGGGATTGGAGAAAGATATTTGGGGACTTTAATACGTCTGGGATAGGCCTATGCCCGGGCTTTCTGGACCTTGTAGAGAGAATTTCTACCTTCCGACCTGTTGAGAGACCAGACTGTGTTTTGTGGCGATGGAACCAGGACGGGATTTTCACAGTGAAGTCGGCCTATATGATGTTGAGCGATGGGGGCTTAAGGGATGACAAAGCGGACAAGATTTGACAACTTTGTATACCCCTCAAGGTCAAAGTTTTTTGTTGACTCGTTCTTAGGAAAAGACATCTTACCGCCGATAACTTGCTTAAGAGAGGATGGACGGGAAACACCGCCTGTGTCCTATGTGGGGTCGAGGAGGAAACGGTGGATCATCTGTTCTCTAGATGCATTTTTATTAGATTTTTGATTGTGACAACGCTTGACGATATCCACCCTGCGGATTTGGCGGACGATGTCCACTTGGTCTGGGGTAGGTGGATGGAGCAGAAAGGTGTTCGTTCTCCCAGTCTTAGGTTAGCCAGATTTGCAGCTTGTTGGTTGGCCACCTGGAAGGTCCGGAACGATATAATCTTTAGGAATACTCGGCCTGATCCCACGTCTGTGGTCCACTGGATTAACCGTCGGGTGAACTTGTGGGAACATACCCTTCCTGTCTGTCATTGTCCCTGTAACCTCCAGCCTTTTTTTTTTTTTTTTTTTTTTTTGAGGCTCTCGTTGCCTCAACTTGTTTTACCTAATTCATCTATTCAATGAATGAAGTGGGTAGCATGCTACCTTTTCCTCAAAAAAAAAAAAAAAACATTTTGGTGTAAATAAATATGATTACCACCTTAATTATAGCACATTTCAAAATTGGCCCCTCGATATTTTCTTCTGTACACTTTGTTTAATTTCTTGAATTTTTTTTTAAGAAAAAGATAGTATGCTATCTGTTTTATTTATTTCATTTAAAAATAAACTTAACTGAAAATATAAATCAATTAGAATTCAAATTTATTGAATGATTAGATTATATATTTAATTAATTTATTGAAAAGTCTATCGGATTTAACGTCTTATTTGCACATAGATCACTTAACCAAAATAAGAAAAACAAAAAGTATATGCATACATCTTTTTTTGTAAATAGAGCATTTTTGGTGTGGTATCCTTCAAACTAATTAACTACTGCGATTACGCCCGAAAGTAAGAGACTAGTTTAATTTGAAGGAAAAAAAAGGTTAGAACATAAAATTATTTTTTCTCGTTTGAATGTTACCGCTTAACTTTTTCTTCTCTGCAAAAGTGGTAAAGAAAAGATACTTACTTTTTTTTTTTTTCTGTTTTGGTCTGAAAGAGATGGAAAAATTATGGGGAAAACTTCAAAAACCCCATGTGGTTTCATAGTTTCTCACTTTGCCCCCTTTGTGGTTTAAAATGTATCAATTTATCTTCCCCTAGTTTCTTTTTTCTCTTTTTCTTATCAATTTTATTATTTTTTTTCTTAAATTAGTGATAAAGTTAAAAGTAAAGGTACTAAAATAAATATTTGATAAATCTAGATGGGTATCTGAAGTTTTTTGTATATAATTTAATGAAATATTAACGAAAAAGCTACTGAAAAGATAAAAACGAAACCACAAGGGGCAATTTGATACATTTTAAATCATAAGAGGGCAAAGTGAGAAATTACGAAACCACACGGAAGATTTTTGAAGTTTTTTCAAAATTATATGTTTTCTAGATTTTTCTCTTTTTCTCTTTTACAATGTCTAAAGAGAATCCACTATTCTACAATTTAGTTGACCGTGTCTCCACGCATCTTTTACTACTTTCACCTAACCTTTCTAAGGAAGCGTGCGTAATTACATAGTCTTAGAGGGGTATATATGCAAAAGTCCCTTTAACCGTCCCAAATCCACCACTCATATATTATATTATTATTGTATTGTAAATAAATCCTCATTAACAATACACATTTTTGAAACCGGTGGCGGATTTTTTATGCCTGTTTAATGAATTAATTAATTATTTAATTTTTTCCGACTTTAATTCGGGAGAGAGGGGGAGTTGGGGGGAGGGGGGTGCCGCGCACGAACGAACGTTCGAGAAGCAAGGGTTCGTCCACCGATCTCTCTCCTCTCTCTTCACCGATCGGTACGTGCAAAAATCCCAGAGCCCTCACCTCTAGATCCTGTAAATTTTGTTTTCTAGGGTTTAATCCTCGCTCCGTAGGTGAATCTAAGGGTAATTTGTCACGATCTTGAGGAAATTTGAAAATTTTGATTGCTTTTGTGGACGGATCCGAGTTCGTAGGAATTTTTGGGTGAAATTTGTGTAATTTGATGTGACCTGCTTCTGCTGTTGTTGGAAATGTCAATTTCGTATGTACTTGTTGCGAGATCCACGAACGATGCAAATCAAAACGCCTCGGTTGTTGATGTTTTGATGAATGGACGTTTCAACGAACGTTAGGGCCTTGCGTTGTCTCGAAACTTAAATGCGCTGTGAAAAGCGCAAAAAATGTCAGCAGAGAAGCACTCCTCTAGTGGAGGTTCCTGCCGCCATTTCGTAGTTTGGGAGGAGCAAAAGCAGTAGTTTTTGAAGATCGATTTCTCAAACCAGGTGTTGGAGGTGTTTGAGTTTTCACCCATGAAATGTTGGGAAACTTTTTCATATGAGTTGTAGGATCGAGTATGGTCTCATCAGTAGGAAGAAAATTTTATCCTCAAAGTTCATGATCAGACTAAATTGTGTAGCTCATTTGTGGTATGTGGTTGTTCGTCAACAATGACGGCGATGTATTCGAAGGTGTTCTAATGGATTGAGGTCTTCTTTTTTGTCCCGTTTGGATGCTTAACTATCTTGTTCGGAATATCTCTTTTATTTGCTCAGAGGACATGTGGTAACTTATTAATGAGAATATGAAAAGAATGTCAACCTTTAGGAATATGATTAATCGCTTCGTACGTGAAATGCATTATCCTAAAGAAATCACGGTCTTGAGGATTTTGCACTTGAATTGAAATTTGTGCAATCACAAAAGAAAATCTCAATACTGAATAAGTTATTATCGGCTAATTTGTTCCATCGGAGGTGGACATTATAGTTGCTCTACTTAACATGCATAATGCTATGATTTGGAGTTAATGAGGTACCTAGTTTCAGCTTGAAGTGGTTTCAGCTGTTGCCTTTATCTTTGTTACAGGATTAACATGGTTCTTGACTCACTCTCATCTCCCCATAGGAGATCTCAGAACACATTCTTTTCATCATCGTCGTCGTCATCAAAGAAGCAGTTCTTGGGCCGCGAGGAGTTAGGCAGTTGGTCTACTCTCTTTGACCGGCACAAGTTCCTTCTAACAATGCTCGTTGTGCTAGCATTTCTATGCACCATCTATTTGTACTTTGCGGTGACTCTGGGGCCAACAAAGTCCTGTTCGGAGTTGTCTGGGGCCGAAAGGGCGATTTGTGAAGCAAAATCTTCTTTACACCAGGGGAAGCTGAAATTCTTCTAGTCGGAATTCTAGCAAGAAAAATATTAGACGATGGCGATTCGTAAAGCTCGAATCTCCCGATTTCTTGATTCTTTGCGCCTCGATAAGGCATTATTGTGTTGCGCCATCACAGTGCAAGTATTGGGTGTTTACTGAAAGTTCTATATGGGTAGTGAACTGTTCCAAGGAACATCTCGTTCCCTGTTTTACCAGTTGTTCAAAATATTGATATGGCTTATTATCGTTTTTCTTTCATTTTTGGGATTTTATAGGAATGGAATTGAATCTGTTATGTGCTTTGATCTGGTTGTGAAACGGTATCCTTATTTGTTATTTGTTATAATGTAATCTACATAGAATTGTCGTCTACATACACGTCCTCTATTAGTATTAGCGTGTCCTTTTGTATTAAAAGCTATTCTCTTTTTGAAATAGCATGCAGATATACACCTTAATTGAAGGAGCTGAAAACAGTTTTGCAGCCAAGGTTGATATTGCCAACAATGAAGGTCCTCTCCGGTCATTTTATTTCCATTTGAATTTTGATCACTTAACATCTTCACTCTTTAAGGATGCTCTGAATTAAGGATTGGTAAACATGCCCAATTTCATATGTCGGCATGATCTGCATGGATAACATAAGCTTATCAGCATGAAAGACACGGAAACCATACCGACTGTGCCAGACCATGCCAACTAACATAATAGAAGGCTCGATGTTGATAATAACATCAATATCACAAAGGGTGCAGACAACCTGAACAAGGATTTCTTAAAATTGGTGGAAAAACAGGGTACGGCTGAAATCGGGCAGGTTGATTCGGGGCCAAACGGGTTGATAGAAACAGCAGCAGCAGTGATGCGCGGCTTAACCAGTCAGATGATCATGCTAAGCAACTAGGAACAACACCTCACAAACTGTAATGTAACGCCTAAATTTGATGTTTCTGCAACTCGTGGTTATAACAGACGTGCATAATTCACGGCAAACTATCAACCTCCTGGATCAAGCTGATTAGCATCAAACACTCCAATCATATAGAACGATCCATATCAAGCTCCTTACATGAACTTTTCTAGCACTGGGATAGTGCTGGTCTCATTTCCATTGCTAACAACATTTAAAGATGCACTATGATCAGGCGAAATTTAAAAATAAACAGACTAAATGGTTTAATTAATATCAAAGGCCACAGTTGCTCGCCAGCAGAAAATATACCCTGCTTTAGCTTTACCTTAGAGGCCAAAGTTAATGCACTAAAAACAACCTGTTCAGTAGTTTGTGACAACAAAGTTAAAGAAGTTTCAAAAGAATAGTTTGTGAACAATTATTTGCCCAAGGCCCGGTATCCAGTTAAGGCTTTCTCAAAGACAGTATATTCAGATAACAAATAACTGGGTCGAAACTCGGAAACCCTCAGTAAGAAGTTAACTGTAACACCATCTGATCTCCATTAAACCATTTGCCCCAAAGTGTCTTCAATTACTTGAGCAAATCTTCAATAAGTACGAGAAGGTCCAAGGCTATTCCTTGCTGCATGTTGAGATAAACATATTGTGTTAGCTATGATGCGGATGCTCAGTATAAGTAAAGCAAGCAAAGTATGAATATGAGTTGAAGGAAGCAAATGGAAATTGCTAGAAACTAATGAATCGCAAAGACAAGGTGCTTACTAAATAAAATATGTTGTATATCATCTAATCCTCATCACCAGCATGCTCCAAAAGATAATTTGCTGCCAACTGCTCATTCCTGTCACAGGCTAAGAATGCCTCAATCACACGCTCACGGTCAAACCCCATTGCTTCGAGCTGGGAAATTTATCACAAATTCATGAGGGAAAAAGCAAGAATATAACTAGATATATAAGAGGAGAAAATGAAAGGATGGACATACTCGTCCAATAGCCTCTTGCTCTTCGGGGGTCACGCTAATTGAATGGGGCATATCATCCTGATCGGGCTGATCAAAAAGATCCCTGAAAATTACTATGTTAGGAAAACACTCAAGAAGTGGTACAAAACTTAGTGTGGAAAAAAAAATACATATCTAGGATTTAAAGTAAACAAACTTATCTAAGCCAATGTCTAATTGTCTACCACAAGTTGTTTTGTATGTCGATTAAGTGGACTACGTGATACAACTACACAAAACCTGGTATATATGTGCTGAGCGTTATTAACTTTGACTGCATGCAAATATAATTTGTAAGAAACCCTTTATGCAGAATCAACAAAGTTCACAATGGTATCAGCAAAAGAATCTTAAAATATGCCATGCCCTTTGGTTCAATACCATTATTCACTTTCATTTAACTACTTACAAGCCTAAACTGTAGACGAGCAGAGCTAATCCTGATATCATATACATTAGTTATAATAACAGCCACCAGTTGCTAGAAATACTTTGGGCACTAAGTCCAGTAAACTGTTTCAAGTTTCAACCTGTAATGGCATCTATAAACTGTGACCCAAAGACCACACAAAAACCTTCTACTACCAGATGTTCCCTCAGTTATTGAGAAATTGTTGGTGCTCACGCATGAAGAGACTCACCCTTCAACACCTTCAATAGGTTCATTTATCAGCTGAAGAAATTCAGCATGATGCTCCTGAATCAGTCTCAATAGTTGAGGATTTTGCTTGCTCAACTCTTGGAGCATTGGCTGCAATAATAACGTATAAAGAGTAAAAAAAAAAAAAATTGCAAAAGCATATTAGAACATCCTTTGAAATAACAAGAGTGACAGACCTGTAATATTTGTGGGTTTGCTTGGACCATTGCTCGCAAGGCGAGAAACTAAAGCATCATCAAGATAAAAAGAAGTAAGCAATTAGGGGAGAGAGAGCGAGATGAACTCAAAGATATGGAAATATAAAATACCTATAACATAATAACACCACTACCAATAAAAACTCTACGAGAAACCAGATAGTTTGGCATGTTAATTATTACACACCTGCTGGTTAGTTCTAAGAAAATCAAGAGATCCACCTCCAGCACCGACACCGGCATTTGGGTTCCCCTGCTTACAGTTATAATAGTACACATTAGAGATAACAAAAAAGAAGATAGAAACTTGTTCAAGGAAAGCACTAAACCTGAGGAAACATATTCAAAGGAGAGGAATTGGGCACTCCAGAGAGGGGTGCCGCCCCGGTAGAAGCAGTTTCAGTTGTATTGGTCCCTTGACCAGTAGCCTCAGATGATGGGAAAGCAGCAGCTGGAACAGCGATGTCTGCTGATGCTGGGATACCCTAACATACATAAAGGAAAATCATTGGCTACTAATATCTCAGTTTCAAATTGTCTAGAGCTGCTGCAGACGTGATGTTTGAATACTATTTGAAGAACACTAACAACTTTTTTCGTTAAAAAACTGCCAACAGTTTTTCGCTGGAGCAGATCAAGAATCATCACGTTGGAGTTTCTGCACCTGGGCCTACAAGTCCATTTCAGCTTCTTGCCACAGCAAAAGCTCTACCACCTCACTGTTGCTTCTCAGAGGAGAGAAGCTATTACGGGCTCCAGGCTAAACAGGCAGCAGGCTAAGTTATAAATTTTACTCAAGAGAGTAACATACAGAATATAAATATTCCACAGCACGCTCTGGATTATTATAAGCAGCCCGAAGTGCTCGTAGAACCGTATCTCTATCCCAATTACCACCACCCATCTCCATCAACTGGTTAATCGTCTGTTCGATATTACTTCCAGCAACTAGATTAGATGCAGCTTGCCCATATGCATCAGCAGAAACACTGCAAAGAAGGGGGAAAAAAGTCATTCAGCCAGCTCTTTGTCTTAAGATTTTTCAATGTAACCAAGCAGCTTGCATGTCCAGGACCCAATTTATACAACTAACTCATCCCAGAGTACACGAGAAAAAAGATCACCACTATAAAAATGTAGTACCTAAGTTGGCATTACTACATAAAAAGTAGTACCCAAGTTGGCATAACTACATAAAAAGTAGTACCTAATTCAGCATAACTACATGAAATCACCACACAATAGCAAATACCCTTGTCATACGCCTAAAGATGAATCACTAAATTAACTAAAGGAGCATTGTACACAATTGCTTCTATCAAGACACTCAACATTCACTTAATAATGATTAATGAAAATTAGAAATTAGAGTTATTATTTCATTACTTCCAGTCAATTCTCTTCTGGTTGCACCCACCAAAGTTATATAAGTAAAACAAAGGTGATAACAGGTAGAAGCAAATATAATTCAGTAAGAAGAATCGCACTCCAAATTTGGTCTTTCAGATCCGGTTGCAACAGTCGACAACGCCCTATAAAATAACAGAAAGGATTATTAACAAGTAAACAATATGAGCAGGGTCGGTACATTCAGAGAATTTAGTGACACAATAAGTACATTCGGAGAATTTAGCGACATAAAAAGAAAGAATACTCACGGAGCCTGTGGTGGAGCCTCTGCAGGAGCAGGTTGTTTCACAGCAGGAGTTGCTGAAGGCTATTTACACAGATGTCTGGTTAATACCTAAAGGACATTAAAAATTCATACAATTCTGTAGTATGGAATTTACCTGGGCAGATGAAGACCCACCAGCACCTGAAGTTTTGCTCTGAGGAGATACAAAAACATTAATAGTATTTATTTTGGAGGGAGCAATATTTAAATTTTCATTTTTTTCATAGGAAGAAATCAATTTCCTTGCATTCACACAAAAAGGATGAAATAAAAATTCCTAATCCAGGCCACATATGAACATTTCCTATTGGAATCAATGGAATGAAATATTTAAGGAAGGCCGACACATTTTTAATCACGTAAACGCCAATCTGCCTATTTCCAGCTACACTGACGCACCTTACTTAGCATGACAACAAGAAAACCATCCTCGCTAACTTTGTTCTCTTCCAGAGTACTTTCGTCTTTTAAAACTTTTCCATTATGAATCAACAGCTGCTGACCCCATGGATAACTATCTTTCCCTTGTACCTCTTCGATAATTTTCTTCACACCCATTATCTGCAAGAGAAAAAGCGAAATGAGTAAAAGAATAAAAGGGGTTGAATTTTATCGGAAGTACTACTAGAAGCAAGTTAGCGCATAAGTACATGTAAGATAAAAGTTGACAATTCCTACAAAAATTAAGGTGGTGACCTCTTGAACAACTTAGAAAGTTTATAGGATGACAACATCATAATATTAGCAAAAGTCATATAGCATCAATAATAGAGTACTGATTACATATATTCTAATTGTTCTCTTAAATCAAGCCTATGAATCAGAATCATACAACTCAGAAAGCATGGAATAAACTTTACTGTTTAAGAAAACCTTATTCACAAACTAGACATCACCAAAGGAACCATAGAACTGCTCCTGCTGAACCCACTTTCACATCAAAATGAAAATGTCATATTGTCATGTTTAAATAAACATGCTCCATAGTATAACACCGTAAGAATATTTAAGACTACTGAATTGTATATCGTATATGTAGCATCATCTCAAACTAAATAGTTTTGAACAGAAATTGTAATGCTGGTTTACCCCATGTTTCAAAAGAACTACCACCACTACATTAATCCACCCCGTGAAGTCGCATAAGAGCATTACAAACATCACGCTGGTAATGCCTAGTTCACTCCGACACATACTTTTACAAACTAACACTAGACCAAAAACTAATAGCTTCAGATAAACAACGAAGAAATCCAATGCTCAAACTCCTCCGTTTCAATTGTTTGCGGAGCATGCAACCAGCATGCATCCAAACACATCAATGCAATAGATTTATAACACAAATCGATCAAATAAGATCGAGAGAGAGACAAATCGAACGAGGAGAAGGGATCAGAGAGGAAGAAGAAGATGATGGTGAGGAGGGCTCACGGTATCAGTGGGATGCACCCGAATTTCGAAGTGGGTGCCCTTGAGGGTCTTCACGGTGAGCTTCATCGTTCCCGATCGAGGGATCCGCTAGGGTTTTCGCAAGGGTGGGTGGGGCGGTGAGGGGTTCGTCTCCGCGAAACCCTAATTCAAGGGGGTCGGAGAGCGGTGGAGAGAGAGAGAGAGAGAGAGAGAGAGAGAGAGTATCGGGCATATTTTAGAGTTCGATACCCGAATGCTTCTCTCTCTTTCGTGGTTCGCCGGTCACGTGCGGAGCACGTGCATGAGAAAAATGTAAAAAATGTAAAAATTTTATATTTTTTAAAATTGAGTGAAATTAGTGATCAAATTTATTTATTCTATATTTGAATAATAACTTGGCCAATTTGCATAAAAAATCCACTTATTTTGTTTTTTTGCAAAACCGAGCCACCTTTTTCGTTTTTGCAGATTCGGTCCACTTTTTCAGCAAACTGATCAAAATACCCTTATACATTTTTCTCTCTCCTCTTTTTTTCTCTCTCGTTCTTTTTTTCTTTCTCTTTCTAGAGAGCTGCGGAGACAGAGCGAAGGCGGCCTATTTTGTCCGGCGCGTCTTTACCCTCGCCCGCACACTCCCCACCTTCCTCGCCTCCTACCCCGCCGAGGCCACGCCGTGGCTTTTTTTTGTTTTCTCTCTCTCCGACTCTTCTCCACCGTCTCCGACGACGACGCCTCTCTCGTCCTTCCCCGTCCTTCTCATCCTCTTCCTCTTCCTCCTCCTTTGCCGCCTCCAACGACGACGCATCTTCGCGAACGCCGACGCCGACGCTGACACCGTGGAGGTCACTGCGGTGGTGCAGCCTCGGAGCGGGGGGTCCTTAGCGGCGTCGTCGCCGTGGCCGTTGGCAAAGAGGCATGACAAAAAAAAATTACAAAAGAAGTAAGAAAAAAAAAATATAGATAAGGAATTATAGAAAAAGAAGGATGGAGATGAAATTGTATCGTTAACTGAAAAAAAAATTATAACTTGCATTCTTAAGATGTAAACTGCAGCTTTAAAATAAAAATTACACTCTTTAAACGAAAATTATACTATTGGAAAGATATTTACACTGTTTCTCCTCTTATTGCACTCTTTCAAATGTAAACTGCATCGATTAATATGAAAGTTACACTCTTTAAACGAAAATTGCACTCTTTGAGAGATATTTATACTGTTTCTTCTCTTATTGCACTCTTTGAGATGTAAACTGCAACCCTTCAAGATGTATTTATACTGTTTCTCCTCTTGTTGCACTGTTTCTCCTCTTGTTGTACTATTTTCTCTCTTATTACACTGTTTTTATCTTACACTGCAATCCTTCAAGAGGTATTTATACTGTTTCTCCTATTGTTGCACTGTTTCTTCTCTTGTTATACTATTTCTCCTATCGTTACACTGTTTTTATCTTAAACTGTACCCTTTTAAGAGATATTTATACTGTTTCTCCTCTTGTTGCACCATTTCTCCTCTCGTTACACTGTTTTTATCTTAAACTGCACCTTTTAAGAGGAGAAATAGTGTAACAAGAGGAGAAATAGTGCAACAAGAGGAAAAAAAGTGCAACAAGAGAAGAAACAGTATAAATATCTCTTAAAAGGGTGCAGTTTATATATCAAAGAGTGCAAGAAGAGGAGAAATAATGTAAATATCTCTCAAAGAGTGCAACTTTCGTTTAAAGAGTGTAACTTTTATCTTAATGGATGCAGTTTACAACCGAAAGAGTGCAATAAGAGGAGAAATAGTGTAAATATCTCCCAAAGAGTGTAATCTCGTTTAAAGAGTGTAATTTTTATTTTAAAACTGCAGTTTACATCTTAAGTAGTGCAACTTATAATTTTTTTTGTAGTTAACGATACAATTTCATCTTCATCCTTCTTTTTCTATAATTTTTTATCTTTATTTTTTTTTTCTTGCTTCTTCTATAATTTTTTTTTTTCACCCCTCTCTGCCAACGACCACGGCGCTGGCGACGACGCTGCTAAGGACCCCCCACTCCGAGGCTGCACCGCCAAAGTGACCTCCACGGTGTCGGCGTCGGCGAAAATACATCGTCGTTGGAGGCAGCAGAGGAGGAGGGAGAGGGAGAGGACGAGAATGGCGGGGAAGGGTGAGAGAGGCGTCGTCATCGGAGACAGTGGAGGAGAGTCGGAAAGGAAAAAAAATCCTCCGCAGCGCCGATGTCGGCAGAGAAGTGTTGTTGTCGAAGGCAGCGGAAGAGGTGAAGGAGGAAGGAGAGGGAAAGGGTGAGAAAGGTGAGAGAGTGTGAGATAGTCGCCGTCGTCGGAGGCGGTGGAGGAGTCGAAGAGGAAAAAAAAAAATCGCAGTGCGGCCTCGGCGGTATCAGAGACGAGGAAGGCGGGGGATGTGCGGGCGAGGGTAAGGATGCGTCGGACAAAACCGAAGCAGGCTGCCTTCGCCTCAACCTCCGCCTCCGGCTCTATCTCTGCCGTGCTCTGGGAAGAGAAAGAAAAAAAAAGAACGAGAGAAAAAAAGAGGAGAGAGAAAAATGTATAAGAATATTTTGATCAATTTGCTAAAAAAGTGGACCGAATCTGAAAAAATGAAAAATGTGGCCCGATTTTTTCAAAGCCCAAAATAAGTGAATTTTTTATGCAAATTGGCCTAATAACTTTTACCACTTCAAAAATCTATAACAAAAAATAACATCATTAATAACACGTCATGTGGACCATATACAGTGATTATATTAATTTAATTAATACATAATTTTTGCAATCACAAAACAAAAAAATATTCATATCATCATATGTACCCAATTCATTTTATGATTTTTTTTAGAGAGTGTAAAAAATAAAAGAAAATTTATGTCACATGAAATGAAAAAAATGTGTAATTTTTTTTTTAATTTTATAAGACTATCAAATCATAGTGATTACACATATTACACTAAGCTAATTAAAATAATTTTCTTTTACAATCTGATTATAAAACAAAAAAAATATAGATATTTTAATAAAACAACTATAATTCTGAAATAAGTTACGAGGATTTTTGGAAATTTTTTAAATTTTTTATTTAAAAAATAAAAACTGTTGGGAAGAAAAATATTTTTCCATTAATAATTTTTTTTCAACAAATAATTTTCCAAAGAACCAAAACAGCCCTTTGGTGCAGGGGCATTTTCGGTATTTCACCCGAGTGGAAATTAGCGGAACCTCTCGGAACAAACAATCTAAAATAAATAAATAAATAAATAAAAGAGAGATTAAAAAAAGAAAAAAAGATGATGGGTGGGAGCCGACCCCTCACTCTCTACACCAAATCCTACACCCTCATCTCCTCCTCCATTGCCCCCCGCTTCAATCCCCACCGTCCGATCCGCAATCGCACGGTCCTCATGTCGTCTTCCTCCTCCCAACCCGACCCCTCCCCTTCCCCCTCCCCCTCCCCCTCCTCCTCCTCCGCCGCCGCCGCCGCCATCGACTTCCTCTCCCTCTGCCACCGCCTCAAGGTCATCATCTCCTCCTCCTCCTTTTCCTTCTCCGTCCCCTTCATCTCTCTCGATCTCTCTCTCGATCTCTGTATCTCGATCGCGTTGCTTAGCTGGAGCTCTGGCAATGGCGATTTGGCTGTTGCAGACGACGAAGAGGGCGGGGTGGGTGCGGAGGGGGGTGCGGGAGCCGGAGTCGGTAGCCGATCACATGTACCGGATGGGCGTCATGGCGCTCGTCGCCCCCGACATGCCCGGGATCGATCGCGACAGGTACGGGAACGCTGACCTTAACTACCAGCTCACTTCCCTGTTTTTGTGAATCTAAATGCAAGCTCCTGATCTCTCGTGCTCGTTTTTCCTCTTTTTGGGGGGTTGTATATTATGGTGTAGGTGTATCAAGATGGCGATCGTGCACGATATTGCGGAAGGTGCAATGATCAATTTTTACTTTTCTTTACCATTTATTGTGTAGCTACTTTTTTTTTTATTTTTTTTTTCCCGCTGATTTGACACTTCTAAGAGTGCAAATTTGGAGTGTTTGCAGGTATTATGTTTAAATTTGCAATTTTTTTTAGAATATAAAATAGTTAGTTATTTTTCTGAAAAGCAAAGTTTGTGATACATTTTTGTATAAAAATCCCTGCATTCGTCTTTTGTATGAAATTTTTGTTTGGTAGAGTAGAAAAGTTTGCATCTTTCAATGTATGCTTGTTTTGCATTCGCATCTTATTTTATTTCGTCTAGTTCGTAATTTGTTGCTTATTTTTATGCCTCATGTTTCATCTTATAAATTGTATAACATGTTGCTTATGCAGCCATTGTTGGTGATATCACTCCGTCGGATGGCGTACCCAAGCTGGAAAAGAATCGAATGGAGAAGGAAGCACTAGATCACATGTGCAACTTACTCGGCGGAGGATCCAGAGGTAGAACAGTATATACATTAATTGGACTTCAATAGATGCAATGAAACCCAAGTTCATTTATTCCTTTCTCAAACTATTGTATCTTGTCATGGTAAGTTTGATCAGATTGATTCAATTATAGAGATGAAGAGTTATTGAGCCTGTCAACTTGAAATGCCTAAATACATTCCAAACATTCAGGTTTTAGACAACATAGTTGCTGTTTTATAACTGTACTTCAGAATGTGTCGCTAGTTTGTTGCAGTGCATTTTAATCTTTTCATCTTTTAGCATTGTCATGCCGTCACATATTGATTTCCTCAGCTAATTCTTCTACAGCAAAAGAAATACATGAGCTGTGGATGGAATATGAGGAGAATTCTTCGCCGGAGGCAAAGATTGTCAAGGACTTTGACAAGGTATGTCATTTGTAATATACAATAACCTTGAAGAGGTAACTTGAGTTCTGTAACTTTTGGTTTAATAGATAACTATAAGCTTATTTGTTGGATCCCTTAGAAGATTTCAATAGGTGTTTACACAGTTAACATATGTGGTCTACTATCCTGCAAAGTATCAATTTGTACTGATCATTATACTTGTTTGGAGTTATTCTGTAGACTATAATTTGTTATAAACTGATTAGCGATCTTTAAATTTAATATTCTATACCGTACCAGCAAAACTTTGAGTAGATAATGGCACTTGACATGGCTTGATCTGCTGTCGTCATGCAAATTGATGGCATGGTTATCCGTCTGCTGCTTTTCTTTTGTTTTTTCTTTAATTAGGCAGCCTTAAAGTATTTCAATTAATATTTTGTTTTCTAGGTTGAGATGATACTTCAAGCACTGGAATATGAAAATGGTAAGTTTTTCATCCAATGCTTGACAATACTACATTTTCTATTTTTGTCTATCTTAGGCACCAACCTAGTTAAGGGGTGCTTTGGCGTAGGCATTAGACCATTGCTTCGGTGGCTAACAGTTAGATGTACTATTACATTGTTATTACCAACCTCGCAAACTCCCACCCACCCGCAGTTGATCTGACTATTTTACTCCTACAAGCATTCTGGTTTACATTAATAGCAATAATAATTGCAGTTTATCGGTATGAAGAGTAAAGATATGCATAAAAGTGAAATAGACGGATTTGCTTATTTGTTCTGCCATCGTAGTTAAATATTTTATGAAATGGTTTTTAAAGTTTGGGGAGCTTACCTGTTCTCAAATTTTTCGAACTTTTTATACATTTTATTAGGTTGACCACAATGTGGTTTTTCTGCAATGGAGCACACTGAATCGCAATATCAAAAATGCTTCACCTATCCTACAAAGTTTGCAATATCTCTGTGTTTTTATTATGTTGTTGGAGTATTTATATCGAGACAAGGTCGTATCATGGTTTTAGTTTGCAACAGTTTTTCTTTATTTTCTTATGCAGAGCAAGGAATTGATTTAGAAGAATTCTTCCAGTCGACAGCAGGTATGGTATATATAAGCCTTGTGCTGGTTCCTATGACCCAATTTTGCCAATCTTCTACCACTTCAATTCTCTTTTAGCTTCATATCATTGTTTTCTACAAACTCTGAAAAGCTCACCCCCAGTTCAACTCGAACAAAAAATTCCTTGTCTTGTCTCTTTCATTGCGAAATCTCTGGCAAGTCTATCTGGCCTTAAACTTGGAGCCAAATTCATCTAGTTCATTTAAGATCTAGGTGTTCTATATGGCACATAAACACGGGACATGGTTCATGACATGGCTCTGAACAGTTTGTGCTGATGTTCTGTTGCTTTGCAGGAAAGTTTCAAACAGATGTGGGTAAAGCTTGGGCATTTGAGATTACATCAAGGAGGAAAAAAAAGTAGCTGCTGCTGCTTTGATATTGCTCGATTTCTACTCTGGCCGTATCCACCCCGTGGAGCTGTTTCGGTAGTCTTTATTTTGACGCAACAGCTTTTGTTCTTCTAACATAGTCGTAGAGATATTCAATTGGATCGAAAATATGAATTCTCCTTACGCAGCTGTTGTACTTTTTTGAGCTTGCGAAGTCTCTTGCGAGCGTATTATGAATCCAAATCCACTGTTTTCTTTTGGGGTCTAAAAGGTTCAAATGTTTCAGGAAATTGCATAATATCGCTGTATTGACATGCAGAGTCATTACTGTTCAAATTTTGATTCTTTTCGCGTGTTAATGAGTATTGAGGGGCAATGATGAGCTACTGGAAATATATAATTGCACTTCGATCTCTTCTTTGCTTCAAGAGAGTAATTGAGCAGGGCAAATATATAATTTTGAATTTTTTGCTGAGCTGGAAAGCTGAAAATGATTGATACAGTTAGAATAAAGATATACTGTAATGGGATCATTAGGTGCAAATGTCTCAGTTATTCCCATGCTGAACCAAGCATAGAAATTGTATAATGTCAGATTGTCTAATAATATGAACTAAATAAAAATATTCATACAACATTGGAATTTAATTCTAGCATAATAATTTGTAAAAACATAATCCTTCATCAAAAATTTTTTACGTTGCGGAATGAACGGGACCTAAATGTATTATTACGCAAAATTAAACTCTTAACACTCCATCACAAAAGAGAACCATACTGTTGCGATAAGTCATAGCATTAGCTACATCAATAACCAAGAAATCTACAGCACAGAAAAATCCTCTATGAATTCTCTTAAATGAAAAATGAAAACATAATGATATGCGACAAGAAATTCTATATTTGGGTATACCCCTCTTCATAGAAATGATCTGCAAGAATCGAACTTTAGCTTTGTTCTCTGCAGAAAGGCAAGAAGTTGAAGCTGTTCTACAGTCCCCGAATCGACGCTTTTGAGTCCGACAATACACATATAACCAAATTCAAGATTGAATCATCTTGTTTATTGGAATAATATCAGATTCGGCATCTTCATACCCCCACACAAGATTTACAAGGTGCACAGGATCAAGGCTCTCACTTGAAACCTGTGTTCTATTATTTGGTGAAAAATAATTACGGAATCGACTGCGCCGGTCTGATTCAGAAAAAATGTTAGTCCAAAACGAGTTGTCGAGATTGTAACATGTCACCATTGTCGTGCGTTTCTTCGGAGGACCTGTGCAAGTTGGCCTCATGCTGTTCTAAATACTCTTTGCTGTTCATCTCCGTTAACCTACAATTCCCAAAAACAAAGAAAAAGTAATGCTAAGAGACCTTTTAAGGCAACTTTTGATAGTTGATAAAATAATTTCCAATGAATCAAAAGAAATAAATTTCTTCACTCGACAATGATCCCACACATCATAGGTAATTTTGTTCGATGTAAGCAACAGACCTACTAATGGTGCGATCTTTGGCGAACCCTAGCTGGTTGTCGACACACAGGTCGGGGTCATCTCCCTTCGGCGCTCGTGAAGATCGAGGAGAAACTTTTAGGGCATCAGCCACTGTTACGATCCTCTCAAATAACTCAACTGGAGGCGTTTCGGCCGTGCACAACAATCTGGCCCTGTTCTCATACATCACCTGTGAAAATTTGGACTTTGCATTAGAATTTCTCTGCGCTGAAGTGCATCTTAAGCCTCGAAAAAATTGGAAAATCTTGAAAACTACGAGACGAGGATAGCGTATGTGATTAGCTAATGTATATGAGTAGTTAATGCAAGTGCAGAATCTACATATAAAAAATTACTAAGGATTATAATTTGTACAAGTAGTTTCTACTTTTATGCAACTTTAATTTGGAATGAAAAGCTTTCACGGATTTTAAGTGTCTATTGAGTGTCCCCAAGTGGGCAAAAATCTAAAAATTTGACAGTTAATCTAAAAATGTGAAAGTCGCTGACAATTATGACAAAACTACAAAAGCTGATTTAAGCAAGACATTACCAGTTTTCTTCATAAAATTCATATATAAAACTGGAGGGAAAATAAAGATTAAGACATACATCAACCAAAGTGACAAACCGATAAGCTGCGGTTCGGTTGTGAAGCCCAAACTTCGGTACGCCTTCGAGTGCCAATGTATGAAATTTTTCTGCACAACAATTGTGATATCCATCACGACAACAAATTCTGTGATTTCCTAAAGACTAAAACTTCTCAACACAGAATCACAAAAAGAAGAGATAAGAACTCACTGAACAAGCCGAAGTAATCCGCTGCCCCTAAAGGCCTGTCACAAAGCTCTTCAAAAGGAAAATAAGCACATCCATTTGCTCCTAGTGGGACCTAAGGTTTCAAAATAAAAATAAAAAAAAAAAGAAAAAAAGAGAGAAGAATAAGGTTCACTAATTATAGGCTGGAAACTGCTCAAACGTTTATGCATGCCCTTCAGTAACTCAAATATTAAAAAACCTGCAATTTTCGTCCCATTACAACTTCGACAACTTGAGGCCGAGGTTTCTCCTGCCCTATTAAGGAATGGAATTTCTGCTTAAGGAGTGGGCCATATTGATTTCCAACAAGATATAGACCTTGCTCCGCCTGCAGCAATGTTATGTAAAAGAAATGTTAGTAATAGTCATAACTTTTGTGCAAATTTTACTGTTAAGCAGCAGGTCTTATAATGGAGAAGGTAATAAACTTACAGAACCCATTTTCCGATAGTCTGTGGAAGACCCAATTGCATGAGCTATACACCTTTCCTGCATTCGCAGTTCCAACATATTTTCATTTATTTCTCAAGGAGAGATAAGTAAGAGACATTTACACATACATCCCTGCAAAATTGACTTATGCTTCCCTGCAAAATCTGAATCTTACTACGTCCTTCAAGAACGTAATTTCTTACTTTGTGCTCTTTTCAAAAGCCAACTTCTCCCTGGAATTGAATGACACCACTCCATTTAAAGATAAGGGTAGTTTTGTATGAAACTGTATATTTAAGGTGTACGCTTGAAAATTCATGGGGACATAATTTTGCAGGGATACGGTATATATGAAAGCCCGATATAAATAGGTTCATAAATAAAAACAAGTTAATAATACCTTCAAGGTTTCAATGAAAGGCAAAAAAAGGTCCCTCTGTAAGCCACCTTCATAGAGTTGATCTGGAGCACGATTTGAAGTGGAGACAAGAACCTATTAAATACAAAAACCAATGGGATTGACAAAGAGCAAAGAAAAAAGAAAAGCTAATACAGTTTTTGGGCACAAAATAAAGAAGCATACAAACTTGAAGGGGAAAGGGAAAAAGAAAAAAAAAAGAAGAACATAAGAGTACTGATATATACATACGACGCCTTTGTTAAATAGATGTCGAAAAAGCCGGTTCAATATCAGAGCATCGGCAACATCAGTCACCTGTTAAATATGGATTTCCAATTACCGATACACCAATAATGAAAGTTAATAAGAGATAGTAAAAGAAAAGGGCGACCAACTGTTGTACCACATACGTACCATAAACTCATCAAGACATAATAGAATGGACTCATCTGATATTTCGGCAGCAACAACCTCAAGTGGATCTGCTAACCCTTTATGCTTCTAGAAATCCAGAGTTGTGGGCCAAAAAATGCGCAAGAAGCATATTAGAGAGTTTTCAAAAATAACATCTTCAGGAAGAGGGAGAGGAAAAATATGGAGATCTGGGATCTCGATAAACTATTTCAGCAGGTCAAACATGCGCCTAATCATACCTGGAGACGGCTGTGTACATTCAACATAAAATCATGGAAATGAATTCGTTTTTTCCTCCAATTAGATGGCCTACATAGAGAAGAAGATAACAGACTGTTTGGATTAACACTTCCTAACAAATTTACATCAAATTAAGTTTCATGTGACTGAAAATTTGTGCTACTAGGTTTGTTAATAACTCATATTAGCATTACCGAGAACATAACCATGGATAAACCAGTGTGGCACAAATGTTCACAGTTGCATTGCAAATTTCATAGAACCATGCAAATGGAGAAGCAAGAACACTTTTATTAACATTACAAAGTTAAGTATCGTATAGGACATAACGACGAATTAACCAGCAAGACACAAATGTTCACAGTTGCATTGCATATTTCAGAGAACTATGCAAATGGCTAAGCAAGAACCATTACTTAGTGCATCGCAAATTCTAGAGAAATAGTTGAATAGATAAACAAGAACCAGCACGACTCCATTCTTTAAGTCCCAGCAGAACAAAACCCACTTACAATTGTTCGTAAAACAAATCCATGAGCATTGTTTTCCCTGTCCCTACTCCTCCATAAAGGTATAGCCCTCTCACTGGTGCATATGAAGATTGTGGAATTAATCGGGACCATAGCCACCTACTCCTGTCAACCACATCCAAATATTAGTCCCACAAAACCTGATAAAGATAAAGTGCTTGCTTTCAAACTCCTTCACCAAGAAGTTGTTGTAGTTACGAACCTCCCAGATTTCTTCGACGAATTATATCTATCCAATTGGCAGGCATCTTCATGCTCAACAAGCTGGTCGTAGAGCGTTTGCAGTAGTCGAAGAGTATCGAGCTGAAAGTATCAGTAAAAGAAAAAGGGGAAATTGGTAACTTAAAGGATATAAAAAACAAGGAAGCAATACACCACAACTAGGCCTAAACTTTGGTAAAAACCTGAAAGCAATCGCCGTCAACAAGTTCCCCTGATACGATTCTTTTTTCATATTCCATTAACGGACCGGCTCTTGCCGCATCTGTAGCAGCTGGGATAATATCAAATATAGCAAATTATTCAACAGTAAACCAAAAATGACCATTAAGATAACAAAAGCACCATTAAAATAAAAAAAAAAAAACCTGCTGTTGCATCATTTGCTGCAGATGTGGAGAGAGTCCTCATGAAGACCACGGCCTGATTCATATATCCAGTGATTTCTCTATAATGAAACGAGCCATTTAACGAACGGGAAACTGAACTAATCCAAACTGGAGCGATCCATCCTCTCTCCAATCCCTTCGAAGAGATTTCTGCGCCCAAAACCCTCGATAGATGCCGAAGTTGCCAAACAGATCGAGCCAAATATCTCATCTTTCTTGCTATGGAACTCAATAACCTCAATTAGGAGGAAGTAAACCTAAAATCACCACGAAAAAGAAGTAAGCACCATTGAATTCATGCATCAGAAGCTTTCGTGGCATCAACCTATTATTAAATTGCAACTAGCATTAAAAAAAAAAAGAGATCAACTTGATGGACTAGTACAAATAAAATAGGACAACCAGATTGAGGTGTGAATTTTGTGAAAGAAAAAAACCATTCAATTATGCAAACAGGAAGGAATCATACAACCAAATTAGGTAATATGAAAAAAAATTCATCAGAAAACCAAATTATTCACCATAAAATGGGAAAAAAAAAATTCCAACTTTTTGTCACGAGCTGCTCCTTTGAGAAGCAATCCTTCAAAAAAATATTAAGGCTCTAAAAACTGATTACTAAAACACCAAATTGACTGTAGAAACCCATTTTTATTCATAACAGATAATGACTTCCAAAAGTAAAACTCGAAATCCGAAGCATATAGTTCCCAACAAAGCAAAAATTCTCCTTTTGTCACCGAAAAATAAGGAAAAAATAAGCAGCCTCCAATCATAAAATAGGGAATATACTCACCGGAATCAAACGAAAACCAGGTCAAAGCAATTCACGTCACGTCTCCAAAACCGACCCTCTCCGCAATACACCATCATCAACAGCAACAAACAATCGCAGAGAAAAAGGGAAACCCTAAGAAGGAACGAAATTGAAGAGAACAAATCGCCCAGTACCTCCTCCGAATCCACTCTCCGAGATCGATCGCGCGAAGGGGCCGGCGACGAAACCCTAATATCGTGTCGTAGAAGGGTTGGGAATGGGTAGCGTCGCAACGAGGGAGCTCGGCGCGGGTGATTGATTGTGTGTTGGGGAAACGCGTTTCCCCTCTGCAATTATAGTTTTTACGGAGGCGTTTCCCCATTCCAAGTTTCCGGATTAGGACTTTAGAAAGAAAACGAGCACTCCGAAAAGGATTGGTAAAGGGGACAGATTCTGTGAGCCCGGTCCACCACGTCACTTGGAGAGGGACACTATTTTGCCCTTTAATTAATTAATTAATAAAAATTAATATTTTTCTAGTTTAGTACATTTATTTTTGATGAAAAATGGCACAATATAATACAGAAATTTTGTGATTTAATAGAGGTTATTAATTAATTAAAACATTACTTTTCAAAAGAAAATTGATAATTTTTTTATAAATTTATCTAACCCAAAAAAAAAACATAAGGTTAGATAGTAAACTCAGAGAATTGATAATTTCTTTTAATGTATCAAATGATTTTTTTTTGTATTTTTTTGATAGGCCTTTCATTTTGAAAATTTTTTATATATAAATTTACTAGTAATTTTTTAAAAAATTAAGAGTCAAGTGTATCATACACAGCAGATCCAATCTCCAATCTTTAGCTCGGCAACTGAGATCAATAGAAGCTTATATTTTTTATGATTTGATTTTTTTTGTAAATTTTAAGGAACTAGAAAGCATAAATAAATAATGGTTGAAATTTGGATTTGGATTCTAAATGCCCCTTGGGTTGAATTTTTGGAAGAACCGGTCTATTGAACACCAGGTCCACCGAATACTCTTTGACGATGAGTGGTGGGTGGTGGGGCCCGCACCGCACCCCGTACCCACAGCACGCCGCGACGGGATAACCAGGGAGGGTGGGGTCCACCCGACTTGTTGGTACGTTTCGGGTACGCAGCAGGAATCGGGTTCGGTTGGGATGTGCGAACCCGCGCCTCTGAGGAGTGAGGACCCGAGGCAGGGGAAGAGCGGTTCTACGCGAACTCTAAAACGTACCCTAAATTATTCCCCTAATAAAAATTTGTTACTGATTTGACTCCCCTGTAACATAATACAAACTATTTATTAAAAGCGTTAATTTCATACATATTTCTTTAAATATAATAAATTATAAATATATTTTTACAAAATTTAATTTTTATATGTTGTTTCTATAAAAATTTTATATTTTCAAATATATTTCTCTGATTTGTTATCGTTAAAGTACTGTTTATTTTACAACTAAAATAATATTTTTACCATCACAAATATATTCCTCTAAAAATTTTAACTGTTAATTAAAAAGGGGTAAAATAATTAATTCAGCTCATCAACTAACTAGGGTTAAATATTTTATCCATGATAAACTAATTTTTTCTAACAGAAAAATATCATAATTTTTGTAGAAACAATATATGCAAATTGAACTGTGTAGAAATATATTTATTATTTACTATATTTACATAAACTTGTATAAAATTAATCTTTAAAATAATTAATTAAAATATTATATTATTATTATATGGGCCATATATCATTATTTATTTAAGGAAAAACTTCAAAAACCCTCCCTGTGGTTTCGTAGTTTCTCACTTTGCCCCCCTGTGGTTTAAAGTGTATCAATTTGCCTCCCTGTGTTTCGTTTTTATTTTTTCGGTAGCTTTTTCGTTAATATTTCGTTAAATTATATACAAAAAACTTCAGATATACATCTAGATTTATCAAATATTCACTTTAGTACCCTTTAATTTTAACTTTATTACTGATTTAAGAAAAAAAATAATGAAATTGATAAGAAAAAGAAAAAAACAAAATCACAGGGGGGCAAAATGAGCAGCTACGAAACCACAGGGGGGTTTTCTGAAGTTTTCCCTTTATTTAATTCATGCTTTAAACTTTTTGGAGGAAAAAGAGTTTGGTGCGGACGTGGCACGGAGAGCGATAGATATATATCAAGGGAATTTGGGGAGGACGAATAATAAATAAAATAAATAAAGAAAGAAAGAAAAGAAATCGTCCAATAATTTTGGCGGATTCGCACGTGGTTGGCGTGTTCTTCCTCGTGCTTGTGAGTGGATTGACACGTGTGAGACAAGCTGGTTTTTACTAAGATTAAAAATATAAAAATAAAAAATTGGTGCCAATGTGTAGCGCGGACTAAATTTGAATTATTTAAAAATAAAATTAATTCCATTCAGGTCTCTGTAAATACAGTGAATACATATATCGTCGATGTAAAAGTTTCGATGTTTTTAAATATGTCCTTATAATTTGTTATCATTAGAAAACAATTAAAGAACTATTTATTTTTTCAATTTGGTCATCACAAATATGTCTATCCAAAAGTCATAACAGTATAATATATAAGAGGGATAAAAATGTCAAAAAATTAATTAGGGTTAAATATTTAATCTATGGTTAACTAAATTTTTCTAATAAATTTTAACGGCAAGGACATATTTAATAACATCGGGATTTTTGTAGGAACAATATATAAAAATTAAACTTTATAGGATTATATTTGTCATTCACTATATTTGTAGGGATCTGTATAAAATTAATCCGTAAAAATAACTATTCAATTTTTAAAACTTTAATTTTATTATTTGATCTTTCAAATACTTTGCTTTTCCTTCTCCAATGCATTCAGATATTTGCATGTATTCCTTTTTCTAAAAAAATATATTTTTTTTATAATGTTAATTCAGTAGCTTGGTTCACAACTAAAATAATCACAATTCAGTAAATGATGAAGCCCAAACAATCTGATAAAATGAATGACTGATAAATAAATACGCGGTATACAAATGTACAAATGCGCCGATTGCGCTCAATAGTTTTGGCGAACAAAAACAAAAATAAAATGCTTGATTGGAAAAATAAATTACCTAAATATTTGGTAGTTGCTATCAAATGACTTAAAAGTTTAGATTAGTGGTATATATTTTTATTTTTACATTAAAAGTTAGGTACTTGTAATAACACCTGTTAACACAAAAAAAAAAGAAAAAAAAGAAAAGAAAAGATCACTTCCCTGAATTCACTCCTCCACTATCTCCTACTTTTCCCTCCATTTCTACCACTCTCTCGACCATTCCCTCCACTTTCTCACCATTCCCGCCCTTCTCCATCACTCACTCCACTTCTCCACCATTTTCTTCACTTCTCCATACTTCTCCACCATTTTCTCCACCACTCCACTTCTCCATCATTTTTTCAACTTCTCCATATCGTTAACAGAAGTCAAAGTTGATAATATTGTTAGCTTCTTTGAACATCACATCATTTACAGGTTCAGAATTTCGAATCGTGTAATCTCAGATAATGGGCCGGCATTCAAATCTCAGAAAGTTTATCGACTTGCGGCCAAATACAAAATTGATTGGCGTTTCTCTAGCATATATTATCCACAACACCTAAAAACTATTTTATTATCCAATTTTAGGTAGCTATGTTCAATTACATCATTGAATAGTTTGGTAATTTTGTTAACTAAAGTTAAATATATAAATATAAACAATCTCCATCGACCTTTATGATCTTGGAATCCTTATCCTATTGCTAATAAATGACCAAAAAGTAGTGGCATGTGACCACCTCCAACAATTAATTTAGCGTTAATTTCATATAAATCCCTACAAACATAATAAATTACAAATATATTTCTATATAGTTCAATTTTTATTTATTATTTTTACAAAAGTTCTGATATTTTCAAATATGTCATTGTCATTAGAAAAATTTAGTTAACTATAGTTAAAGACTTAATCCTAGTTAGTTAATGAGATGAATTGACATTTTTACTCCTATTTAATTAACCGTTGAGATTTTTGAAAGGACATATTTGTGATAGCAAAAAAATTATTTTATTTATAAAGTAGATAATATTTTAACGATAATAAATCATGGAGACATATTTGAAAATATTAGAAATTTTGTAGCGACAATATATAAAAGTTGAACTTGATAGGGATATATTTATAATTTGCTACGTTTGCAGGAATCTATATGAAATTAACCCAATTAATTTAACACCTCCATATACCAGTATACCACTTAGATTTTTCAATAAATTAAATGGCTATATATATATATATATATATATATATATAATATATTATATTTGAAAACTAAATTTCATAATTTTTAACAGTATTTGTATTAGGAATACTCGAGCACTAAATAGGATATATAATTGCTGCGTCAATTATAATGAATCAACTCTTAACCACGTTGTTTAATGCTCTAAACCCAAAAAAACATGCTTATTAGTAAAAATATATATTATAATTAATTAATCTTTTTTGAGAGTATAATTGGTTTAGCTTTTTGATTGCTCGCGGTTTATATTTATTTATGAAACATGGAATCACGTTTTGTTTGCATTGTTATTGCCGTGGCCCGTGATTTCAGTGGCGTACGGTAAAAATAAATATTTTACTAAAACAATAAGAAATAAGAGCCAAATAAATAAATAAATATAATTTAAAATAAATCATATTATTTCTTTTAAATTTTAAAGTAATCTATATCTTTCTAAACTTGTACACCTTATAAAAATACCTTTCAAATAATTATTTTTAAAATTATATTCTCTCTGTTCTTCTCTTATCATTCTTTAATCAGTCACCTTAGCTTTTAATCTAATTTGCTGAAGAAAATAACACAATTGATAGAAGCATCTCTATCAAATTATGTTTATTTTTTTTTTCCATTTAATTTCAAATTACTCTAAATCGAGAAGAGAATATTCTGCGAGAATATAATTTTTCTGCTCTAATAGAAATTGAATTTAATTTCGAGTAATTGGCGTGCTTGGAAAGAAAAAAAAAAAGAGAAAAAGTAGAGAAAGAAGAGAGATAACTAAAAAAACTTAACGAAAATTGATAAACATTTAATTAGAACGGTACAAATTAATTAAAAATTTAGAGAGATACATGATTTTTTTTTTTGAGAAATAAATACCAAACTACCTGATTCATTCATTAAGGAGAAATGAGCTAAGCGATACAGGGGGAAGCAGCTGGGGCCTCCGGAGAAAAGAAAAGAAAACAGAAGGAAAGATTAAGATAGCAAGAACATTAAGAGGAGAACAGGAAAAAGAAAAATGAAACACGAAATTTGGATCAAAGGTGCTCGGACCACTCGCACAACAAAGCTACATGAGTTATTTTTAAATTTAGAATGATACACATATATTTAATCCCAAAAAGTAATTTTTTAAATACATTATAAATAATTATCTTAATAAATAAGATATTTTTTTAAAAAAATTTGAACCTGAAATTGCTTAGCCAGAAGTTGTTTGACTTGGACTGAGCAAAAGGCCTAGACGCCAAAAATGCGAATATATGTTTTTTTTTTTTTTTTTTTTTTGTTTATCAAGTCAGGTTCGGTTCATGTTTGATTAGATCAGGCCTAGCCCGTTAAGATCAGCAAACTAATTAGAGGGGAGATAAAGAAAGTAGGGATGTCAACGGGTCGGATTCGGAGCGGATTTTTAAAAATCCAAACCCGAACCCGACTCCGAACCCGAATCCCGAACTCGACGGATTTTAAAAATCCATATTCAAACCCGAACCCGAAATAATTATTTCTCTTTTCAATATTTCAAAATATATTATATTAAATTTAAAATTTTAAAATACAAATTCAAATATAACATTAAATTTTTATATACATATTATATATAATGTAAAACAAATTCAGATTCGAATCGGATTCGGGCCCGATTCGGGTTCAAATCAAGTACAGTCAAAATTCATATATGTATTCATATCCATCGGAATTTTATTTTTGATATCCATATTCGAAACTATAATCATTTAGCATCGAATAAATTTGCTCCGTTCGGATTCGGATTCGGATTCGAATTTGGATAAAATTTCGAATATCCTTACCCATTGACATCCCTAAAAGAAAGAATATGCTCTGAATATTTCAGTATTTTGCATCACTTTTTTTTCTTTCAAAATTTTATTTCAACATCACAAGTATAATGCTGATGTGAAGTGTACAATAAGATAATGCACACCCTCACATGAGTGTGCAATGTCCCTTTCCTTAATTTTAATGCATTTATGCTCTTATCAAGAATTGAGAGTGATCTTTTCTCTTTTTTTTTTCCCTTTTTTTATATATATATATTATGGGTACTCAGAATGTTCAAAAATACACCATGGATCCAATAAATAGTGTAATCTTCAATATTTGGCCCAAGAAGGCCCAGATATTAAATTAGACCAGGCCCATTTGGTCCATTGGAGGCCCACAAACCTACAGTAATATCATGCAAAACACGAAATATATTCAGATTTAAGTGTCTGCGTAGCTCAGCTTTTGCTTTTTCTTTCAGCTGGAACTATCTCCGATCGATAGAGCATTTGGCGTACATAAGAGTGTCGAAACTCTACTTTGAAAGATAGCTGAAAATGAGATTTTAAGCTCCGAAGATAAGATACAGAGCCCTGAAGAGTAAAAGCTTTTATAAACCTTTTAATTTTGTTGTAGAGAGAAAATTTGTCGAGCACCAGATGTGCAAGCAAATAGCTCTATGTAGCCTTTACGTTTAGTTTATCTAAATCAAACAAATTAAAAGATTAGATTGTAAAATAATTGTTTATTTTCAAACCTGAGCTAATTGTCTCTAGATGAACCAAATTTCAAACAATTTTTTTAAAAAGATCCAAAATTGAGCACCCGCTGCAGCAAATCAACACCCTCTTTGGAGGCTTCCGATACAAATTAAGAAGATTCCTCGCTCATTACATCAAGAATTAGTGCAAATGAAAATCGGAATTTTCCACATTACTTCGTAGCATTGCTTCGAATGCAAAAAAAAAAGAAAAAAATAGTGTAGAAAAAAGGTTTAAGGAACTAATTTGTACGATATTACATTCCCACGGTATTTATTTATTAAAACTCAAGCGCTCAGTGCGTCTACAAAAGTTATATTATTTATTAAAACAAGTAAAGTTTTATCAAAATAAAAATCTAAAATTCTGATAAAAAGCGGAAAACAAATTAAGAAAATGCTGTGATTCATTGGACATAAAAAAACTAAAATAAATGAGATTAGGTGGGATGGGCCCAAAGTTGGAAACAAACGATTGCTTAAAAGTTTAGGTGTGACAATTATTTAGTACATATATACTATAGTGTGAATTGCTAACCAAGTCAAAAATTTCCCCATATGTTTCTCATTTTTCTAATTAAACATTGGAAACAGAGTAAGATCAAAACGAAGGAATAGAGAAACTACACATAGCGTTTGGAGAGATTTTTTAAATTATTTTTTTAATTAGCAAGGAACGAATTTGTCAACAACCAAATTTTAAAAATATATTTCTGAATCATTTTAATTTTTACCATATTAGCCTTTGGGATATAATATTTTATAAAAAACAAAATTTTAAACTCTCAGGCGCCATTTAACGAGTCGTTTAATACCTAATCGATTTTAATATGTTTCATATGTATTGTTACGAATAACTTTTTAAATTTGAATTTTAGGTCCTGTATCCATCCTTTAACTTGAAGCAAACCATTTGAATAAATTGAAACTAAATATACATCTCATTATTAATTTATTCCTAGTTTGAACTCGTCAAATTTTGTATGAAAAAAAAAAAAAAAATTAAGGCAAGGTCAACAAAAAGTAGAATATAGAGGAGATGTAACGTATGGAACTAAAGTCCTTCGCCTTTAATAGCATTTATTATAGCTTAGTCAAATAAATTGTATACGTAACGTCCAAAATATAATAAATATATAGCTCATAATATTTAATTTTTGAGGGTTAAGCTCATATTATGAGTCTTTGAGAGCATTTAATACATAACAATTTAAGTGAACCAAATGGATACATTTTAATTAAGTTGTCCCTTAAAAATAATATCCATTTACTTCATCACATAAAAAAATAGTGTTCATATTGCGCTATCTATTATTTTTTGCAAAAAATGATTCGATGAGCGTAAAATATATAATGATCGAAAATATTTTGTGATCATGTAATGTGTATAAAAAATTTATATATTTTACTTATCTGATTAAATATATAATAAAGAAGGGTAATTTTTTTTTAAAAAAAATGGTCGGTAAGATATTATTGTAATTTAGTGATTTTTTAAGGGAGACTTTTTTTCACCAAAAAATAATGTGGAAAAAAAAGCAAAAAAAAGAAAATGCAAACAACATTTTTTAGCCAAAAACAGAGTTAGTAGTAATCGCGTGCGCGCACAGAGACGCGCACGATCCACCGTCCAAGGACCCACTGATTATGCTGATTGGACGGCTGAGATAGCCTAGCGACGTGTCCGCATGCGTCGCTATCCGGAGATTATTTATTTATTCGCCCCCAAAAATATTTCGAAGTTCAAATGGTGAAAACGTATGGGGCCCCCTCAACTATAAAGAATTTTGAAATCGCCGTCTCAACATTTTTTTTTTGAATTAAGACTTCTTCAACTTCTAATTCTTTTCTTAACTTCTTAAAAAATTTATTAAATCTAATAAAAAAATGAATAAATATGAAAAAATCTCTAATATTTTATAAAATTTTTTAATTTGAAAAATAATTAAAAGTTACAAAAGTCTCCACAAAAAAAAAACATAAAAGTTGAGGACTCTATTTCTAAATATCATATAGTTGAGGTGGCCTCCATGCATTTTTACCAAACTTAAACGGAGTCAACGCTTCAACGGTCACGAGCTCGTGTCCCGACACTCGAGCGTTTTGACAATTTTGCCCCTCATACTTCATCTCCATAGGAAAGAATCATGGGTAAAAAATATATTTTTGTTTAAATTCAGTGAATAAATTAAAAAATATTTAACCAGGTATATTAGTTTTAAAATTTTATAATTCTTAATATCATTTGTCTAATATTTAATAAATTTTTTTTTTTGACACTCCGTGTACGTTCGTGCCTCTTAAATTACTTGGACTAAAATACCCTCTCGTCTCCAGCGCTATACGGCGTAATTTGAAGCGTATATACGCTCCCGTCGCATACGCCGTATAAGATACTAGATTTTTAAATTACAAAACCGTATATCTTTTCGTTTCCCTCCTGTATATATACATTTCGATCTCCTTCTCCATTAACTACTCCCTCTCCCTCTCCCTCCCCCTCTAGGGTTTCCTCTCGCTCTCCTTCTCTTGGGTTTCTCTCTCTCTCTCTCTCTAGGGTTTTCTCTGTTGCGACGATGCCGCGCGCGAGCGGAGCCGTGCTTGGGGCGCTGAACGTGGCGACGCTGCTACTGTCGATCCCGATCATCGGGGCTGGGATATGGCTGAGTCACCGCGGGTCCACGGATTGCGAGCGGTTCCTACAGCGCCCGGTGATCGCTCTCGGGGTCTTCATCCTCCTCGTCTCCATCGCCGGGATCGCCGGGGCATGCTGCCGCAACAACTGCCTCCTCTGGATCTACCTCCTCGTCATGTTCGTGCTCATCCTCCTCCTCTTCTGCTTCACCGTGTTCGCCTTCGTCGTTACCAACAAGGGCGCGGGGTCGGTCGTCTCCGGGAGAGGGTACAAGGAGTATCGGCTCGGCGACTACTCGCATTGGCTCCAGCGGAGGGTGGATAATGACAACAACTGGAGAAGGATCAGGAGCTGTCTCCAGGACGGGAAGGTGTGCCAGAGCCTGCAGGAGAAGAACCAGACGCTCAACGACTTCATCAACAGCAATCTCTCGCCAATTCAGGTAGAATTTGCTCGATTTCATTTGCATTTGGTTCGATTTCATTCATTTCTCGTTGAAAAAATTGTTTTTTGGTATTGGGTTTTTGTTTTTTGGCGAAACTTTTACTTGGTTNGTAAGGGGAACACAGAGTAGAAGCCAATTTGGACACCCACCTCTCATTCCCCTTCTTCTTTTTTTTTTCTTTTTTTTTTTTTTTTTTTTTGGGGCGAAATTTTTAGGGTTTTTGTGTTCGTCTTATACAATCTTCAGGTAATTTCGTTTTATGGGTCGGCGAAAAATCTTTTTTTTTTCTTTTTTGAATTTGGTTTTTGTTTATTTGGTGAAATTTTTAGGGTTTTTCCTAACTTTGTTGCCTATTGAGTTTGTTTGGTTAGATCGATTATCGAAAAATCCGAATTGTGTAGTTGGGTTTTTGTTGTTCCAGAGAGAATTTAGCGGATTGTTTAATATCTAATTCTTCTGCATATGGCCTCATTCAGATGATATCTGGTTAATAAATTCACTTTAAATGCATCTAAAGTAAATATTTTTATAGAGATGTTTGAGGATTTAAAGATGTAGATGGATTTGTTCATATTACTTGAACCCTTTCTCTTGTCTTTCTCAACCACATAAATGCTTCTTCTGACCTGCAGATTTCTGTAGCTTTGACAATGTCAAAGAGTCAGGTGATCTTATTGTCACTATTGCATCAATAATTTTATATATTATTCAGGATATCTAGATTGGTTAGGACACCTTTGGCATTGTTAGGATAGAAATTATATACATTTAATCATTTAATAATTTTTTTTTTAAAAAAATTTGTTTTGAACTGTAGAGAATCTGCTTTAATTGCATCCACTAGGAGTTATAAAATAGTGTATTTGTAGCTTAATTTAATCATCCATCTACTTGGGCCCTTCTTCTAATACTAATTAAGATATGATTGCTTCTCTTCTTTGTTTGCTTTGTTGATAGCATGTTGGCCTTTCTTTAATATCACAAAAGTTGACTTCTATCTATATTTGTATTCTTTATGCATTTCCATGGGCGCAAATCCATTTGTATTAAAATTTTAAATTACAGGGATAATTGCAAATTTTTCATCAGAGACCTGGTCTAAACCAAAACAACTCTTTGTAAGTGGTTTAAATATTCGATAGAAATCATGTTTTAGCTTTGCTAATATCAAATGTATTTGCCCTCAAACTAATTCAAATCATTTTTCATATGTGATCTCAGATACAAATTACATTGATTATTTGGCAAACTATCATCATTCACATCAATTAAATACCACATCTCTTCATATCACTTCATTCATACTTTCTATACCTTAGCTTTCTAATTTCTTTTTTATCTTAAATTTTGATATAGTCCGGGTGCTGTAAACCTCCCACTGCATGCAACTTCACCTATGCGAGCGAGACGGTTTGGGTCAAACCAGCCGGCTTTAATTCTTCCGATGACCCTGACTGCAATACGTGGTCGAACGATCAAAGCATGCTCTGCTACGACTGCCAATCCTGCAAGGCGGGCGTGCTTGCGAACCTCAAGCATGACTGGAAGAAGATCGCCATCGTGAACATTGTCTTCCTTGTCTTCCTCATCGTAGTCTACTCCTTCGGTTGCCACACATTCAGGACCAACCGGAGGGACAACTCGTACCCAGGATACAAATATTAATAGGTTCGGCCTATGCATTTTGGGTTTCATTTTATGCCTTTCATTTCACTTGCTTGTTTTCGTGGTTCATCGATGTATATCCTTGGTGTGCTCAACTTGTTTAGCTTAGGATACACCTTTGGTTGCTGATATGATATCCATGGCTTTATCATGTTATATACCTTTTTGGTATTACTTAGTACATGGTTTGGTTGCTTTTTAATTTCTATAGTTTGTGAAGGCTCCTAGTTTAGTATTACTTGGTATTGTGTTTTATTGTGATGCCCATTTATAATTTCTGAGTTCTCTTTATGATGTAAATTCTTATTTTATAGCATTTTGATAACTATCTAGTTAAGGAGTTGGTGAGGTGGCAATGGAGTGTTTTGGATCATTTATAGAGGATTTGGTGGAGTTAGGTATGTGGGTTTGACACTAATAACAAATTGTCCTCTTTAATTACTTGCCTAAATTTTCCAATCCATATTCCCTTTTGCCAAAAGGAGTACATGTTTGTATTATCTTTTTTCAATGGTACTTAGGAACAAATACATAGTCAGAAACTTATTCCCAAATTTTCAAAAGATTGCCAAATATATGTGACTATGCTAAGCAATACTATTTTGTGTCACCACCTAATTTTTCCTCATAAAGTTTTATACATAATTGAAAGGATATTTTTTTTCCTTCGTATTTAGGTATATGCTAGGTATTACTATGCTTAATGGTAATCCATCTTACTCTTGATGAAATTGTGATCTTAACAAATGGAAAAGAAATTCTCTTTTTTTTTTAATGGAAATTTGTGAAACCCACCATGATCCATGATATCCATAAAACTTAAAAGGCACAAATAGGTTGGGCTGGGTTGTTGGGCCAGGGGACTAACCCCAACTAGAACGAGACTCGGATCATCGTTTCTAGCTGATTGGATCGGGCATTATCGATTTAGTATTCTTTTAGATTTTGTGAATTTTATAACTCAGAAGTTGTTTGGGCTGCGGCCGCGAAGTTGTTTGGATTAGGAATGGTTTTATGCAGTATTTAGTATATATTCACTCATAAGTGATACGAATGTTTTTTTACCCCCTCTTTTATTATAAAACTGAGATGAAGGTTTCAATACAATGAAACATGCAATGTATTGGTGATGAGTACATAACACAGCTTGATTAGTGATGAGTACATAACTCAGCTTGATTGGTGATGAGTACATAACACAGCTTGATTGGTAAAGTCACATGCTATGCTATGAGTGTGTTAGTGAGTAAAAAAAGTGCTTTTGTTAAGCCATTAAGTAAGTAATAACCCTAGAGATTTGAGGCTAAAGCAAGAAACTAAGTATGAAATCCATAGGGGCTAACTCCATACACTGCTTAGAGACAATTTTTACATATGCTAACCTCAACCACTGTCCAAGTATACAACATAGTCCGGTTCGACCTGGTTCCGGTTTTTGATCAGTTGGTTGGGCCAAATCTGTTCGCTTAAACTTAGGTTGACTTCGATCCGATCCGAACTCGAAACAATTACGCCTATATGCATCACTCTTTGATATTTTCATTTTCTCAGAACAGGTCCAGTAGAACTAGTTTTTCCTTGCTCAATGTAGTAGATGAATGAAAAGAGAGTAGGATTACAAACTTTACTTTCCGTCGAATCTTTCGCGAAAGTTATGATGCTACAAGAACAAAATAACCCAAAATTTTCGCCACATCCTAATCCCAGCATCTTTCCCAAACCATCACTAGGAGCCCTCTCTTTGTTTCAACTGGTCCTTTGAGCTTGCTCTATGTGTTATGCTTGCACAAGGAAAGAGATTAAGAGAGAACATCATATACCAAAAAATATATATAAAAAAGAGTGAAATGTATGGATAGTCCCTATTTTTTATCCTAATAAAGCGACTTAGTCCTTAGTAATCTATTTTATCCTTTGATTAAAACTTTTAAAAGCTAAGACAAGAACATAATATATATGCAAGTTTATAGACTAAACTATTTAATTGAAAAGTATAGAGAGCCAAGTAGAAATATTAGGATCACACAGGGACTGCTCATAGATTTTTACCCTTCAAAGTGTATACAAGGAGCTAAGGAAAACAAAAAGTACCTGCTATTTGAGTTTGATTCTTCAGTGGCCTTCAAAAGACTCCTCATTAGCTCAACTTGTGCTTGGAGAGAGGTGACATAATCCAGAGCCTCATTTAACAAAGAGAACCCATTAAGCACTTCCCCCCCTGGTATAATCTTCTTTAACATCTTGGTCCTCCTCTTCACCATGCTTTTGGCCACAACACTTGCATGCAAAACTTTTTCCCTCCTTGCAGTGGAACACATTCTATGTGACCTTCTCAGTATCTTTTTACTCCTTTGAATCCTGCAACAATGTTGGTTATTTACTCTAACCAACCTCTCATGCATCTCCCCGAGCATGCTCTTTAGGAGAGCACCATTGTTTTGATGCTTCGCGGAGAGGTCGGCGACGAGGGCTCGAGCCCACTTCGCGCGGCGGCCTCTCGCGCAGGCCATGGCGACGTCCGCCGCGAGCTTTACGGCGCGCTTTCGGGCCTCGAAGCTCATGTTGTTGGATGAGGAGGCAGCTGCATTGAGGCCCTGGAGCATGCTCCTGAGAAAAGCTTGCTTGAATGTGGTGGTGCTGAGGCTTGGAGCTAATTGCATTGTTGTGTGTGGAGTTGTGATATGGAATGCAATAACTAGGAATTTGCCCACAAACCAAAAAAAAAAAAAAGAAAAGAAAAGAAAAAGGATTCCTCTTCTTGTATTGGAGTGGTGGTGGAAAAGTGGCTTCTTGGGAAGTAGTAATATAGTGGGTGTGGGTGCTTCTTAAAAGCATGGCATGTGGACTTATTGCAACTTAGGACACAATACTTTGTCCACTTCTCATTTTCACCCTACATTTTTCTTTTTCTCTAACAAGAATTTTTATGGTATTTGTCTACTAAACATGCAAGTAGAATGAGTTATCAGGAAACTGATTATAAGGGGTAAAAAGTATTCTGGCTGAAAAGGTTTTTTTTGGTCTGTTTGATTTCTTGGAATAATAGTTTTTCAGGATTTTTTTTTTTCAAATGTCATGAAAAAGTAGTGTTTTTATTTTCTGAATTCTTATATGAAAAATAAATTTTTTTATGAAAAACCTTTTTTAGCATAAAACAACTTTCCACGTCATGGGCTTGCGAAGAGTCTCTTGATATGTTAAAATAATCTTTGGATTGAGAATTATGCTTTTCTGAGCAAATTGCATGAGGAATTTAAGGGAATGAAGTGTAAATTAGAATGTCTATTTATTTATTATGTAATTGAAGTGTAAATTAGTATTGCATTATTTATATATGTAATTTATAGATTTGCACTTAAAAAAGAACCCACTAGAAAGAGGACAATGGAGACTCAATTAGAATTTTTTTTAAAATAAAATAAAATGAACCCCTTTTTGGCTCTTGTCAAAGGAGACATACCACATGCAAGCACATGGTGCGCAAGACCAACATAGGCCACAATAATACTACATATAAAGAGTCCAAGTTTTAGGCATACAATATATTAGTTTCCCCTCATAAAAGTATACATTTTATTGAAGTACCATATAATGGAACTTGCTATGTACTAAGATGAACCCATTTATAAGATGATACATGTAATCAAAGAGAGAATAGGCATGCTAATACTGGTTCTTGTTTAACAACTAATGACGGGTTTAAAGGGATGTGAACTAATAATGATACTTGCTCTTGCCTTTCTTTTATGGGTGAGGTAGTTGGGATTGAAGGGGAATTTAATTTATGCTCCTCTTTTTTTTTTTTTTTTTTTCTTATATTTCTTTTTTTTCCCCCTCCCTCATAATTGGGGAGGTGGGGAAAGAGAATTGGAAGGACCTGGAAAAGTGCTTATGGGTGTAAGAGAGCAAAAGCTTTTGCTTCAAACATTGGTGGCTTTGAGGAGAGAAAAATGGTTACTTCACATGGTATCCACATGGGGGCTTCAAATATGTTGAAGAGCACCACATGACTTGGTTGCTTTATCATGGTCTCAAGTACACATGCATGCCCTTGGATTCTGCATTTCTTTTTCTTTCCCTTTTAACATGAGAGAGAGAGAGAGGGTATTATCAATAGCTCTAAGATCTTTGTGCAGTAGACTCGTTTTGGATGATAGGACATTCAGATCAACGATCGACAACATTGAAGCAACTGAGTCTATAAATTGAATATTTACAGCTTACAAATGATACACCTGTAAGCTGAAACAGCATATACTTTGTTAACAAGAATTACAACAATTACAACATTAATCACAAAAGAAAGGTGTGGCAGCTGAGCTTTGAGATCAGATTTTACACATTGCGAGGAATCAAGTTAAAAAAAAAATGGAAATGAAGATTTATTTAACTCACAAGCCTATTTTTGCAGATCAGCCCAAAGAAGAAACCGTCGGGGCCGACCTAGAAACCTAGCCTGCCAAGCAGGTTCCTCGTTTTCGTAAACAAAACCGCTCTTCTCGTATAGCTTCTGGGCCGCTTCGTTGTCGACAGCAACATGGACGTATAAATCGGTAATACCTGGAAATTCGTTTACACATTTTGAAGATGAGTTTCGATTTGATAGCAACCTGCGTATAATACCAGCATGACAACTTCCTATAACCTGAGTATAATATCAGAATAAGTCTTGTCGAAGTTCTACATGATGTCAAACAATTGGGTAGCATGAATTAAACTTACAAAGTTATAGTACAAGTAGAAAAAAAATTAAAAAATAATTACCCCATTCACGAGCGACTTTCTTAGACTTAGCAACTAATGCATAGCCCAAGCCATGTCTCTGGAGCTCCTTGGCAACACATACGTTGCTTAGGTATGCCCTTGTGAGGTTGGATCCACTAACCTGTTAATGTCGATTAACGTCACATAGTTTTGAAAATTGAAACTAACATTCCGAAGAAGGAAATGCACAAAAAAACATGTTTCTGTAGTTTTACACCATAGTAATAGAGTGAAAAATGTAAACGTACCTCAGGTCTCTTCCCGGTCAATTCATCCGCCAGCCGGAGACACTGATTAAGATCTAAAGACCCGACCACGACTCTCCCTTCTCCATTCTCAGAGAACTGCAGATATAACAGTCCTTAATTTACAAAATTTAACAGAGTGATGGAATGTAAGATAACAGTTAACGCCAGATGCCATTGAGGCTTAAATGAAGGATCGAAGAATTGATAGTTCGAAGTTCTAAAGCAACTGTCGAAGGAAAACGAACAACGAATAGCTAAGCATTGTAAGAATCGAAAAGGCAAGCTGTAAGGCAACAGCCGAATCTGCTTATTCATAAAGACAACACATTTTGAAAAAGCATGACATCCTGGAAAACCTGAACTATGTAGAAATTGTCTTGTCTTGTATATGATTAAGTATGACCTAGTCAATCTAATGCTAAAAAAATAACAAGAGTAATACCAAATATTTGCAAGCATATCAAACCCAAATAGCACAAGCTCTTAACATTGGAAAGATCTCGAATATATATTAGTGAATAATTCCATGTACCTTACATACGGAACACAGCTCATTTGCTGAGGCCAAGGATGGTGATAATGGAAGTGTGGCATTTATACAAGAAACTCTTTTAAATCCTATTCTTTTCCCAGAAATCCGATCCTTCAATGCTTCAAACTCCCGCTCCGCTAGATACTTTCTGTGATCCTAGCAAAACTTGACAACAAATGGGTACCATAAATGAATAATAGATACGACGGCAACCGTTGGTGATTCAAGAGTTACAGCAAAGTAAAAGAACAAGTCATTCTTTTGTGGGTTAAGAACTTCAAAATTCTGAAGGGAAAACACAAAGCAACAACTACAAACAGTGAAAGCGCGGTTATGCGGCCCCATAACGACACATTCGCCAAATTGTCTTATGCCATATGAGAAAGTATTCATCTGGACATATTTTACATAGATACCCGCGCAAAAGTTCATATTTCACATATATACCCGTGTTTGCTAATTGCGCATACGCCCATTAAATTTCAGGTTTTTACATAAATACTCCCTACAAAACTAGATATCTTACTTCTATTTCCCTGCAAATTTTGAAATTGCATATATGCCCTTCAAAATTTCATCTTCTTTTGGAAAAATACCACTATTTTAGATATGATATGGATACCATCCAATACAGGGAGGGCCAGTTGGCCTTGAATAGGATATAAATCAAAATTCAGATTTTGCATGAATAATAATGAAAAAAAAACGTGCTTTTCAAATGATATTCACAAGGGAATGTACACAAGTAGATAAATTTATTGGAAACATACGTGATACTAAGCTAATGTAGGAAGTAAAAATGCATCAGTGGATCATGAATGAAGCAGATTTAAAACTAAGTAATTCCAAAGGATCCGTACTCGGATTGCGACCGGGCTCACCTCGACCCCGCACGATTCGTTGAACTCGTAGAAGGTGCGGATGCGGAGGCGCACCGCGGCCCACAGCTCCTCCTCCGTCACGAACTCCCTTATGGCGACCGACCCCGCGTCGAGTGCGGGGGCGAAACCCTCGGTCTCGCAGAGGCGCGATGCGGCGCGGACGAAGCGGGGGCGGGGGCGGGGGCAGCAACACCAGCACCATCTCGAAGAGGAGGAGGAGGACGGGGCGGGGGCGGGGGCGGCGGAGGACGGAGGAGGAGGAGGAGGAGGAGAGGGAAAGGATCCGTTTGAGGGAGCTAGAGGAAGGAGACCTAGGGTTAGGGTTAGGGTTTGAGGGGATTCGGATCGGGAGGAGGGAGAAGGGGTCGGAGCAGAGGCGTACGAACGGGGTTGTAGCGGATGGGGTTGGGAAGGGATGAAGCGCCATCGCCTCCGCTTGGATGTGTTGCTTCCACCGTTCCACGGGTACTACAAATAAAATAGTATCCGAACAAATAATAATTGCATGCACCGGGTGTACGAGTACACACTACACTCTTTTAGATAACTATTATAAATGCTGCAACCTATATTAAATATATTCCATATTTAGAAAATCATGATTTTTTCTTAATCATTGATTATCGAGATTACTTGATGTCGCCAATTAAATAATAGTTTGATAGTACGGATACACCAGGTGCAGCAAATTTTAGATAATCTCGACGATTGAATATAGTAGATTCGTTTTTTATATAATATATAACTGAGCCTTATATAATTATTATTATATAATATAATGAGTCGATTAGACCTTCTATAATTTTATCGAAAAAAACAAAAATATATCTCTATATTATTAATCGGGAAAACTTCAAAAACTCCCCGTGGTTTCGTAGTTTCTCATTTTGACCCCTGTGGTTTAAAATGTATCAAATTGTCTCCTGTGGTTTCGTTTTTATCTTTTCGGTAGTTTTTTCGTTAATATTTTATTAAATTATATACAAAAAACTTCAGATACCCATCTAGATTTATCAAATATTCACTTTAGTACCCTTTAATTTTAACTTTATCACTGATTTAAGAAAAAAAAAAAATGAAATTGATAAGAAAAAGAGCAAAGAAAAACCACAGGGGGACAAATTGATACATTTTAAACCACAGGAGGGCAAAGTGAGAAACTACGAAACCACAGCGGGGATTTTTGAAGTTTTCCCTAATTTTTTACAACTTCACTCCATCTATTAGCATTGGATTGCCCTCAACATCAAACAGGTCCTCAATCATTTGCAGCTTTTTTCATATTCAATATTCAATTATCAAATAAAGAAGAAACATACTCTCAGTAAAATAAGCAATTAGTCATTAAGGAACATCTAAATAGTTATACACATTAGAGAGATGAATTATAATTGAAAAGAATACAACCCAAGAGTAATTTTGGGTGCTCACATTTGTTGTTGTGGTGAGGAGTTATTACATGGTTCATTAAAGCATAACTCATGAAGAGCATTTTCAGGTATCAAAATCCTGTAAACTGAGTAATGGTGATTCAAGCTTTTCTCTCCATGTAGTCTGTGGACACTGTCCAATGCGCCGCCATTCGGATTCGGGGAGGCGTAGAAGACGCGCCGGATCCTTTGGTGAACAAGCGCCATGGCACACCTTCATTTCAACAAATATAAATATTAAAAAAAATACAAATTGAGACAAAATGCAAGTGGAAAATGTGTAGCTACAAATAGGGATGCTGCTTAAGAGTAAGCAAAACATTTGCAGAAAGAGAACAAAGAAGATACTCCAACTACATCAAAAATTGTGAGAGATCCAACTACTGCATTTGTTTGTAACTATGAGAAGTTTCAAAATAGGAAAAAATACAACATAGAGACTAAACGGAACATCATGGACCTGCATTGTGGAGACTAGGAGTTGTGCATACATATTCAAAGAGATAATGGGGAACTTACATTGTACATGGCTCCCAAACAAGGTAGATATCAAAGCCAGTGCATAGATAAGGCCGCATTGCTTCAGAGGAAGAATCACTGCTACAAGCTTCCTCTCCCAACCTGCCCCTATCCTAAAATGAAATTGAAATGAAGTAAATAGATGCCATATCCATTTTATAAAATAAAAGGCAATCAAATTTAATTAGAGTTCAGTTGATGATTACTAGAATCAATGCATTACATTTGTTTCGTAAATATCTGCTCGAGTTATGAATAATGAAATGAATACATTATTACAAAAGTGAAGGGGGTAGTCTTACTTCTAACTTGTCTGTCTTCAGTCGTTTTGCTGGACCATTATTAGAATCATTCTCCAAACCACCATTTAAGTCTCTGTTATTCACCAAAGAACCTAAGTTAGGAAATAGCTTCCTATCCCTTGCTGCAGCATTTTCAATCGCAACTAGAGTAGCATGCTTCAAGGGATGCCACGAAAAGTTGCTCCCACAGTTCACCAATTTTTGATCGTATGGCCTCTGTTCAATCCAACCTCGAGGATTAAGACAAGCAACTCCCTTCAATGAATGAGTGCAAGGAGAAAGCCAGTTCCTTGGAGGGCAAAGCGCTTCTTGTTTTGCTAACCCATTTTCCTCAGCCATCGAAGAAGCCGAATGTGCTTCTCCAGCAACAGTTAGATGATTTGAGCAGATTTTAAGCAAGGATGTAGGAGGTAGGCCAGTTTGATCAGTAGCCTTGGCTATAATTTCACTACTCGATGAGTCAACTATAACAGCAGCATTTACAACCTGAGACACACACCAAAATAAATAAAAAAACCCAGCTGAACACACAACATATATATATATATATATATATATATATATATATATATATATGCATTCATATTTGAGGGCACAAGGGAAGCTCATTGGTGTTGTCCTTCAATTCAACAAACATGTTCAAGTATCATTCATTCATGAATGTGAGTGACAATTCTCTCATTCTTAGTACTGGTTTTTGATGGAATGGGCTTCCAGTCAAATGCAAAAATTTTAAGGTTGAAAAGTGGACTCACCAAGGAGTTCCGGGACAATTCATTGCAAGGGCTATTGATTGTAATTTACCCCCAAAAAATGCATAAGAAAATCAGCACTCTAATGTTCGTATAGTTTGGAAATAAAACAAGAATCTGATGACTGATCGACAGTACTTATATTGGTGAGTGTAAAAGAAGTAAGAACCATTACATAAACATGCCTTATCACTAGGATTGCTCAACCTTGTCAGTTGAATAGCAATCTTCATGTAATTGCAGATAGATTGTGAATCCTCCACACTAAATCCAGAAACTCTATCTAGACTGTTACATGAGAGTAAATCAAGGACCATTAGACAAATATTAAATGGCTGCTCAAAATATGATGATAATAACAATGAATTAGGGAATTGAACATCTAACTTCTGTAAACAGAAAAGACTAACTAATTTAGCAGCAAGATGAAGGATCTATAATACATCAAAGATGTTATATATAAATGTAGTTTTATAATAGATCAAAGCTAATATATACATAAATGGTGAAGTCATACTTGTTTGGTGGATGGTATGATGTTGGCCAAAGCTTGCATTGTTCTTCCCATTCTTCTTTTGACATAGCAGCATACTTGGCAACCTGGAAGCAATTTCTAGCATGACAAATTGTAATAATTTGCAAATTTAAATCCAATTGACCTTGGATAAAAGACTAATATAAACAAGATTCACCGACTACCAAAAACTGTAGTCAGATCATTGCAATAAAATGATCTTTTCTGTCCTTCAGTAACCAGGTAAGTAATTCCAGAAGTCAGATCTTTAATATACATAGGTATGTTAAAGGTGTTCCATACATATTTTAATAGTTTTAGATCATGACCAAAGGTATAGATCCCCAAGTACAATCCTAGTTATTGATAGGAATAAAGTTCCTTTCGTGCTGGTCCAGTTTTAACTCCAAAAGATTATATTAAAGAAAAAAACTAAAGAAAAGCTAAAGAAGAAAGAAGGATTGCTTACTTTCACAGTGAAAGGTCTTAATTGATAGGTGTTAACAACCTCAAGTACATCACTCGGTACGACCTCCAAAACATTTTCATTTTCTCGGGAAATACATAAGATAACCGATAACTCAACTTTCCCTGTAAAATGAGTCAACGAATGCCAAAGCATGAGTGGGGTACTTAATTGACTAAATTGCATCCACATAGATCCGTAAGAAGTAGAAGATTCATTGACTTTGTTATTCCCAATAGCTAATCACTAAATAAGGTTAAACTAAATTTGTACATACATATATGATATATCAACAAGATTGAGCCTATAAAATTGCAGCCTTAATACCATGACAAGAGTGAACCAGCCATATGAATTTCTAAAAGAAGTTAGATGTATCAAAAAAAGTGAATCCTCTTTCACCAGTCAATCCTATTTTGAACTAAGTGCTCCTCTAAACAGCTTGCAGATTGATCCATGCCAGCACCATGGCCGATGCTATGGCATGGAAAACTTCGATAGAAGTTATACCACTGAACTAGCAGAAAAAAGGCAACAAGAGTATTTGTAAACAAAAAGCACTAACCAACTATATATATTTTCTCTAGAGTACCTCACCTTCGGAGTTAATCCTCCGCACTCGCTTCACATGGCGAAGATCCTCGAGCGGGCATATCTGATTCAACTGCCTAATTAACAAAAAGAAAAAAAATAACTCAGTACCCATCACAAAAGAACCCATGAAAAGAAAATGCCAACAATCAGTGCGCCCAACCACAACACATTAGCAAATTAAAAAGCAACAAAAGAAATAGAAAGCAGGCTTTCACCTCACAAGTGTATTGGCAAGTTTTGGCTCGATTGTTGCAGCTACTGCATTGACTACAAGAAGTAACTTAATCAAATAAAACACCCTAATAAAGAACTACAATAAAGGATCAAAAAATTAGAGGAGGGAGAAGGAAGAAATACCTGTAGAGTGTTCGAGGGAGGAAGGAGGCTTCCCGGGTATGTGAAGGATCTCCCAAGACATTACATTTATTTTGGTTATGCTCTCAAACAAGGAACTTTTGTCTACTACAGTACATTTCAAAAACAAAATATTTCAACTTCAGAAACTCCCCAAAAAGAATTTTAATAACTAGAAAAATATTTAGAAGGTTGAACAAAAGAAACAATAGAGCGCTTATGGTTAGAGGAAGTGAGTCATAATAAGAGAGAGATATAAAGAGAGTTAACCAAATAAAGGAAAAAAGAAAGGAAAGCATACAGATCATGATGATCCACTTAGGACTTTTTTGGCCCATCTTTTGCTTCTGGTTTCAGCTGCAACCACTTCTACTAATCTTATAAAGTGTTTGCCAATCGAAAAAGTCGGGAACTTCTACTTAACGGAAAAGCAGAACTGTGCTTTAAAGGTCCAAAAGCAAAAGGTCTGGGATTGTAAGGTTTAGTTTGGTAATATGGTGGCTACAAGTATCATTTTTATACTACAGAAAGTTCAAAAAATCTAAAAGCGCTTACAATATTTCCTCCTCTAATCCTTTAAAATTATGGTTGCAACCATCACTAGAGAAGCATGTAAACACATGCTTATGCTTCTTCAGTGGTGATTACGACTGCAATTTTAAAGTATAAAAAAGGAAATTTAATGTGCTTTTGAAATGTTTAGTTCTTCTATAATATAAAAATAGTGATTTTAGCCGTCACATTACCAAATTTAGCCTAAATCTGCTGTACAGAGAAGCTGTTTAGTGGAATTAAATAAAGTGCGTCTCCTAATAGCACTACCAAAACAACACCTCATCATTGTTTGGCCTTACCTTATTTTTGAGATACAATCACCTCTACAGAGTACTTCGACAACAAAAAGTTATGAAAAGTACGAAACTTCTGCTGCGACGGAGAGTAGAAAAAAAGATAATATTTTTAAGCCCCAAAGCAGAAGCTCCAATTCCAAGCCTTTGATTTTGCTACGAAGAGAAGCTATTGGGAGATTTCGCTTCTCCTAACAGCACTACTCAAACACAACTCTTCATCGAAAACAGGTCTAAGATTAATTGGAGATTTAAACAAAAAAATAGAAGATGTATTTGCTATACTACGAGATCTAAATCCACGCAATTCACCGCGCAACAGTTTTAGAATCGCTGGTAATAATTGTAGCACAAGAGTAGGTGTCTTAGAGAGAGAGAGAGAGAGAGAGAGAGAGAGAGAGAGAGACTACCTCTTCCTCAAGTTTCCGGCGGCGGCGGCGGCGGCGGCGGCGGAGGTGGTGGTGGTGGCGCGCGCGCGCGCGAGAGAGAGAGAGAGAGAGAGAGAGCGAAAGCAGGGTTTGGAGTCGAACCGTAGGAGACGGGCGATCTACCGTTCGATCACTGAGATTTCAATCTCCACCGTCCTTTAAGGAAGGGCGGTGATCTATTTGAATGATGGGTATGGACGGTGGAGATGGCTCAAAAATTCTCCGCATAGCGGGTACGGGCGCGAGCTTATACTGACCCGTTTCATTAAACAATCTTCTGTTTTGAGTTAGTTTTCGCAGAAGTCCCTAGTTTGTCAAATAATTTTAAGACAGTTCCTAACCTTAAGAATTTTCTTAAATTTAAGTTTTTTTTCTTTTATAAAAATTCATGAGTAGCAATTTTACTGAATCGAGTTTTAATAATTAAACAAAAGTTTAGATTGTTCTCTTATACAAACCCTATAATTTTCCAACAATATGATGTTTGGAAAATATATATATGTATATATATAGAGAGAGAAAAAGAAAGTTCACTTACGATAGTATCGAACTATTTGTACTATCGAGTTTTCTGCCGTTAGATTTATCTTTTAATTTTTTTCAGCCGTTAGATTATACTATTCAACAAACCACCCACTCAACCCTATAAATATTATTATTCTAATTGAGAATCATTATTATTCTAAGGATATATTCTTTCATCGATAGTATATAGTAATATAATTTTATATATATACTCACCGTAGCTAATGGGCAAATTTGTTACTCCTTGATCTCATTTGCGTTGTGGGGCCCTGTAGGCCATTGTGGACCCCACACGGCCGTTCCAAGTCGTTGCGCGCCACGGAAATTTGACTTAGTAAACCACATTAGATTTCTTCGTCATTATTATTATTTAATTATTATAGAAAAAAGTACTATTCAACCTTCCTTTTTATATATATATATATATATATATATATATATGTTAGGATTTGGTTAGATTTGTAGCTAGTTAAATCCTATTTAGATAAAAATTAATATTTAAATCTGTTTAAGATAAATTAAGATTTAAATATTAATTAGAGGATAAACCTAACTCGATTAGGATTAATATTTAAATAAATCTATTAGAGATTGATTAAGATAGATTTAGATATTAATTAAAGTTTGAATCCTAAATATATTAGGATTGTGGTATGTTTTAAGTTGAGCATTATAAATAGGCATTGTGGCTATCTTTTTTTGAATAGTACGGCTGGAACCATTGGGGTGTCGTACCAGAGAGAGAAAAAGAGAGAGAGAGTTATTTTAGTGCACACGCGGAGAGGTCTTCTTTGTGGGTTTATAGAAGACGAGAGAAGGGTAAAAGAGATTCAAGAAAGAGGGCTCGGGTTGTAGCTACTCTGTGCAGAAGAGGAGTCAGGTGTAATCTTCTCTTATTTAATGAATCTTATTTTACCTGCATATTTTTCTCTTTTATGATTGTATCAGTTTTTAAACCCGATTTGACGTTTCCGTTGCGGAATCCCAACAATCGGTACCAAATCCACAGCAGTCGGTATCGAAGCGGGTTGCGGATTCACGAGATTCGGTACCGGGGCGAGTACCGGATTCCCAACAAGTGGTATCAGAGCCGAAGGTTACCGATCTGCGGGAGAGATCGACGGAGATGGCCACGAAATTCAAAATCGAGAAGTTCGACGGCAAGAACAATTTCGGATTATGGCAAATTAAAATACGAGCAATCCTCGTACAGCAAGAGTTAGACGAGACGTTGAACGGGAATGAAGCAAAGCCGGCGGAGGTCACGGATGCGGCATGGACGAAGATGGAGCGGAAGGCGCTGAGTACGCTTCATCTATCATTAGCAGATGAGGTTCTTTACAATGTAGCCGGCGAGACGACACCGGCGAAATTATGAAAGAAATTGGAAGATCTGTACATGATCAAATCCCTGATGAACAGATTGTATCTGAAGCAGCGACTGTTTACGTTGCGGATGCAAGAAGCGGCGAGCCTACATGATCATCTAAATGAGTTCAACAAGGCGGTGGCCCAGTTGACCAGCATCGGAGTCAATCTGGATGACGAAGATAAGGCGTTGATCCTACTATCTTCGCTACCGACGACATATGAGCATATGGTGACCACGTTGCTTTATGGCAAGGAGTCCATAAGCGTGGAGGCGGTTATGGCGGCGCTTCTCTCAAACGAGATGCGGAAGATGACTCAGGAGTCCGGCACGCAAAGTCAGGATGTAGGACTGGTGGTGACTGCGAAGAATGAGGAGAGAATATCGACGACTGGAGATCGACAGAATAAGCCGCTATATGAGGTGGAGTGCTTTTACTGTCAGAGGAAAGGGCATATAAAGCGCAATTGTCGAAAACTTCAGGATAATCTGAAGGAGTTAAAGTGACAGAAGGAGAAAACTGTTGTGAACGAGGACGAGACGGTATCAGCGACGGCACAGACGGCAGAGTCGGAGATCTTCGATTCTGATGTGCTATATGCAGCGACCGGAGGTGCGAAAATTTCGGATGACGCGTGGGTGCTCGATTCGGCGTGTTCTTTTCACGTATGCCGGGAGAATGAGTCTTTTGCCACCTATAAGGCGATCAAAGGTGGAAAGGCGCTGATGGGGAACGGGACAGCGTGCAAAGTATTGGGAGTCGGCACGGTAAAGATCCGAATGCACGATGGGGTCGTGAGGACGCTGACAGGTGTGCGGCACGTTCCTGGATTGAAGCGGAATTTGATCTCGTTAGGCGCATTGGACTCGAAGGGTTGCGATATTTCAGCTTCAGGTGGAGCTATGAGGGTCCGAAAACGAGATCGGGTCGTATGCGAGGCGAACAAGCGTGGGAACTTATACGTTCTGAACGAGAGCACAGCCAGAACGGGAGCGAAGACGGTTTGGGTTCCAAAAGTTCGCGGATGTGCAGTTGCTAGAGACGGAGCGACGGATGCGGCGACATCGAGCGGAGGAGACAAGCTCAAGGTGGAGCTTGCATGGTGAGCTCGACGTAGCCGTTGAAAATTACAAATCAAACTAAGGTGGAGAATGTTAGGATTTGGTTAAATTTGTAGTTAAATCCTATTTGGATAAGAATTAATATTTAAATCTGTTTGAGATAAATTAAGATTTAAATATTAATTAGAGGATAAACCTAACTAGATTAGGATTAATATTTAAATCTATTAGAGATTGATTAAGATAGATTTAGATATTAATTAAAGTATGAATCCTAAATATATTAGGATTGTGGTACATTTTAAGTTGAGCATTATAAATAAGCATTGTGGCTATCTTTTCTTGAGTAGTACGGCTGGAACCATTAGGGTGTCGTACCAGAGAGAAAAAAAGAGAGAGAGAGTTATTTTAGTGCACCTTGTGCACGGGTGCACGCGGAGAGGTCTTCTTTGTGGGTTTATAGAAGATGAGAGAAGNATTCTAGCTCAACTCTATATATATATATATATATATATATATATATATATAGGGAGAGAGAGTAAAGGAGGAGGGGGGAGGGGAGACACCTGTCACCCTATAGGCCCCCCAAACCCTCCTTTAATGTAAAAAAAAAAGAAAGAACATATTATTATTATTATATAATATAATGAGTCGATTAGACCTTCTATAATTTTATCGAAAAATACAAAAACATATCTCTATATTATTTTTTTACAACTTCACTCTATCTATTAGCATTGGATTGCCCTCAACATCAAACAGGTCCTCAATCATTTGCAGCTTTTTTCATATTCAATATTCAATTATCAAATAAAGAAGAAACATAGTCTCAGTAAAATAAGCAATTAGTCATTAAGGAACATCTAAATAGTTATACACATTAGAGAGATGAATTATAATTGAAAAGAATACAACCCAAGAGTAATTTTGCGTGCTCACATTTGTTGTTGTGGTGAGGAGTTATTACATGGTTCATTAAAACACAACTCATGGAGAGCATTTTCAGGTATCAAAATCCTGTAAACTGAGTAATGGTGATTCAAGCTTTTCTCTCCATGTAGTCTGTGGACACTGTCCAATGCGCCGCCATTCGGATTCGGGGAGGCGTAGAAGACGCGCCGGATCCTTTGGTGAACAAGCGCCATGGCACACCTTCATTTCAACAAATATAATATTAAAAAAAATACAAATTGAGACAAAATGCAAGTCAAAAATGTGTAGCTACAAATAGGGATGCTGCTTAAGAGTAAGCAAAACATTTGCAGAAAGAGAACAAAGAAGATACTCCAACAACATCAAAAATTGTGCGAGATATTCTCCAACTACTGCCATTTGTTTGTAACTATGAGAAGTTTCAAAATAGGAAAAAATACAACATAGAGACTAAACGGAACATCATGGACCTGCATTGTGGAGACTAGGAGTTGTGCATACATATCCAAAGAGATAATAGGGAACTTACATTGTACATGGCTCCCAAACAAGGTAAATATCAAAGCCAGTGCATAGATAAGGCCGCATTGCTTCAGAGGAAGAATCACTGCTACAAGCTTCCTCTCCCAACCTGCCCCTATCCTAAAAATGAAATTGAAATGAAGTAAATAGATGCCATATCCATTTTATAAAATAAAAAGCAATCAAATTTAATTAGAGTTCAGTTGATGATTACTAGAATCAATGCATTACATTTGTTTCGTAAATATCTGCTCCAGTTATGAATAATGAAATGAATACATTATTACAAAAGTGAAGGGATAGTCTTACTTCTAACTTGTCTGTCTTCAGTCGTTTTGCTGGACCATTATTAGAATCATTCTCCAAACCACCATTTAAGTCTCTGTTATTCACCAAAGAACCTAAGTTAGGAAATAGCTTCCTATCCCTTGCTGCAGCATTTTCAATCGCAACTAGAGTAGCATGCCTCAAGGGATGCCACGAAAAGTTGCTCCCATAGTTCACCAATTTTTGATCGTATGGCCTCTGTTCAATCCAACCTCGAGGATTAAGACAAGCAACTCCCTTCAATGAATGAGTGCAATGAGAAAGCCAGTTCCTTAGAGGGCAAAGCACTTCTTGTTTTGCTAACCTATTTTCCTCAGCCATCGAAGAAGCTGAATGTGCTTCTCCAGCAACAGTTAGATGATTTGAGCAGATTTTAAGCAAGGATGTAGGAGGTAGGCCAGTTTGATCAGTAGCCTTGGCTATAATTTCACTACTCGATGAGTCAACTATAACAGCAGCATTTACAACCTGAGACACACACCAAAAATAAATAAAAAAACCCAGTTGAACCCACAACAGTAGTGAGTATATATATATATATATATATATATGCATTTATATATGAGGGCATAAGGGAAGCTCATTGGTGTTGTCCTTCAATTCAACAAACATGTTCAAGTATCATTCATTCATGAATGCGAGTGACAATTCTCTCATTCTTAGTAATGATTTTTGATGGAATGGGCTTCCAGTCAAATGCAAAAATTTTAAGGTTGAAAAGTGGACTCACCAAGGAGTTCCTAGACAATTCATTGCAAGGACTATTGATTGTATTTTACCCAAAAAAAATGCATAAGAAAATCAGCACTCTAATGTTCGTATAGTTTGGAAATAAAACAAGAATCTGATGACTGATCGACAGAACTTATATTGGTAAGTGCAGAAGAAGTAAGAACCATTACATAAACATGCCTTATCACCAGGATTGCTCAACCTTGTCAGTTGAATAGCAATCTTCATGTAATTGCAGATAGATTGTGACTCCTCCACACTAAATCCAGAAACTCCATCTAGACTGTTACATGAGAGCAAATCAAGGACCAATAGACAAATATTAAATGGCTGCTCAAAATATGATGACAATAACAATGAATTAGGGAATTGAACATCTAACTTCTGTAAACAGAAAAGACTTAGATTAAATAATTCAGCAGCAAGATGAAGGATCTATAATACATCAAAGCTGTTATATATAAATGGAGGATTTATAATAGATCAAAGCTAAAATACATAAATGGTGAAGTCATACTTGTTTGGTGGATGGTATGATGTTGGCCAAAGCTTGCATTGTTCTTCCCATTCTTCTTTTGACATAGCAGCATACTTGGCAACCTGGAAGCAATTTCCAGCATGACAAATTGTAATAATTTGCAAATTTAAATCCAATTGACCTTGAATAAATGACTAATATAAACAAGATTCAACTATTACCAAAAACTGTAGTCAGATCATTGCAATAAAATGATCTCTTCTGTCCTTCAGTAACCAGGTAAGTAGTTCCAGAAGTCAGATCTTTAATATACACAGGTATGTTAAAGGTGTTCTATACATATTTTAATAGTTTTAGATCATGACCAAAGGTATAGATCCCTCAGTACAATCCTAGTTATTGATAGGAATAAGGTTTCCTTTCGTGCTGGTCCAGTTTAACTCCAAAAGATTATATTAAGGAAAAACCTAAAGAAAAGTTAAAGAAGAAAGAAGGATTGCTTACTTTCGCAATGAAAGGTCTTAATTGATAGGTGTTTACAACCTCAAGTACATCACTCGGTATGACCTCCAAAATATTTTCATTTTCTCGGGAAATACATAAGATAACCGATAACCCAACTTTCCCTGTAAAATGAGTCAACGAATGCCAAAGCATGAGTGGGGTACTTAATTGAGTAAATCCACATAGATCCGTAAGAAGTAGAAGATTCATTGACTTCATTATTCCCAACAGCTAATCACTAAATAAGGTTAAACTAAACTTGTACATACAAATATGATATATCAACAAGATTGAGCTAAATTTGCAGCCTTAATACCATGACAAGAGTGAACCAGCCATATGAATTTCTAAAAGAAGTTAGATGTATCAAAAAAAAATGAATCCTCTTTCACCAGTCAATCCTATTTTGAACTAAGTGCTCCTCTAAACAGCTTGTAGATTGATCCATGCCAGCACCATGGCCGTTGCTATGGCATGGAAAACTTCGATGGAAGTTATACCACTGAACTAGCGGAAAAAAGGCAACAAGAGTATTTGCAAACAAAAAGCACTAAACAACTACATATATTTTCTCTAGAGTACCACACCTTCGGAGTTAATCCTCCGCACTCGCTTCACATGGCGAAGATCCTCGAGTGGGCATATCTGATTCAACTGCCTAATGAACAAAAAGAAAAAAAATTAATCAGTACCCATCATAAAAGAACCCATGAAAAGAAAATGCCATCAATCAATGCGCCCAACCACAACACAATAGCAAATTAAAAAGCAACAAAAGAAATAGAAAGCAGGCTTTCACCTCACAAGCGTATTCGCAAGTTTTGGCTCGATTGTTGCAGCTACTACATTGACTACAAAAAGTAACTTAATCAAATAAAACACCCTAATAAAGAACTATAAAGGATCAAAAAATTAGAGGAGGGAGAAGAAAGAAATACCTGTAGAGTGTTCGAGGGAGGAAGGAGGCTTCCCGGGTATGTGAAGGATCTCCCAAGACATTACATTTATTTTGGTTATGATTATGCTCTCAAACAAAGAGCTTTTGTCTACTCCAGAACAAATGTTTCAAAAACAAAATATTTCAACTTCAGAAACTCCCCAAAAAAATTGTTAATAACTAGAAAAACATTTAGAAGGTTGAACAAGGAAACAACAGAGAGCTTATGGTTAGAGGAAGTGAGTCATAATAGAGATATAAAGAGAGTTAACCAAGTTAAGGAAAAAAGATAGGAAAGCATACAGATCATGATGATCCACTTAAGACTTTTTTGGCCCATCTTTTGCTTCTGGTTTCAACTGCAACCACTTCTACTAATCCAATAGAGTGTTTGCCAATCGAAAAAGTTGGGAACTTCTACTTAATGGAAAAGCAGAACTATGTTTTAAAGGTCCAAAAGCAAAAGCTTTGGGATTCTAAGGTCTAGATTGGTAATATGGTGGCTACAAGTATCATTTTTATACTACAGGAAGTTCAAACAAAATTCTAAAAACGCTTACAATCTTTTCTCCTCTAATTCTTTAAAATTACGGTCGCAACCACCACTGAAGAAGCATGTAGCCACATGCTTATGCTTCTCCGGTAGTGATTACAACTGCAATTTTAAATTATAAAAAAGGAAATTTAATGTGCTTTTGAAATGTTTAGTTCTTCTATAATATAAAACTAGTAATTATAGCCGCCACATTACCAAATTTAGCCTAAATCTACTGTACAGAGAAGCTGTTTAGCGGAACTAAATAAAGTGCGTCTCCTAATAGCACTACCAAAACAACACCTCATCATTGTTTGGCCTTACCTTATTTTTGAGATACAATCACCTCTACAGAGTACTTCGACAACAAAAAGTTATGAAAAGTACGAAACTTCTACTGCGACGGAGAGTAGAAAAAAGATAATATTTTTAAGCCCCAAAGCAGAAGCTCCAATTCCAAGCCTCTGATTTTGCTACGAAGAGAAGCTATTGGGAGATTTCGCTTCTCCTAACAGCACTACTCAAACACAACTCTTCATCAAAAAAAGGTCTAAGATTTGTTGGAGATTTAAACAAAAAAAAGATGGATTTGCTATGCTACGAGATCTAAATCCACGCAATTCACCGCACAACAGTTTTAGGATCGCTGGTAACAATTATAGCACAAGAGTAGGTGTCTTAGAGAGAGAGAGAGAGAGAGAGAGAGTACCTCTTCCTCCGGTTTCCGGCGGCGGCGGCGGCGGCGAAGGTGGTGGCGCGAGAGAGAGAGAGAGAAAGAGAGAGAGAGGGTGGAGGAAGAAAGAGCCAAAGCAGGGTTTAGAGTCGAACACAGGAGACGAGCGATCTACCGTCCGATCACTGAGATTTCAATCTCTACCATCCTTTAAGGAAGGGCGGTGATCGATTAGAATGATGGTATGGACGGTGGAGATGGCTGAAAAATTTTCCGCATAGCGGGTGCGGGCGCGAGCTTATACTGACCCGTTTCATTAAATAATCTTCTATTTTGAGTTAGTTTTCGCAAAAGTCCCTAGTTTGTCAAATAATTTCAAGCAGTCCCTAACCTTAAGAATTTCCTTAAATTTAAGTTTTTTTCTTTTATAAAAATCCATGAGTAGCAATTTTACTGATTCGAGTTTTAATAATTAAACAAAAGTTTAGATTGTTCTCTTATACAAACCCTATAATTTTCCAACAATTATGTTCGGAAAATATATGTATGTATATATATATAGAGAGAGAAAGAGAGTTCACTTACTATACTATCGATAGTATCGAATTCTTTGTACTATCGAATTTTCTGTCATTAGATTTATCTTTTAATTTTTTTTCAGCTGTTAGATTATACTATTCAGCCAATCACCCACTCAACCCTATAAATATTATTAGTCTAATTAAGAACCACTATTATTTTAATGATATATTCTTTCATCGATAGTATAGTAGTATAATTTTATATATATACTCACCGTAGCTAATGGGCAAATTTGTTACTCCTTGATCTCATTTGCGTTGTGGGGCCCTGTAGGCCATTGTGGAACCCACACGGCCGTTCCAAGTCGTTGCGTGAAATGGAAAATTGACTTAGTAAACCACATTAAATTTCTTCATCATTATTATTATTTAATAACAGCAAGTCGTTGATATTATTAGATTTCGACTTTTGGATGAAAAGATGTGCGGTTAAGATGATAATAATTTTAGAATTGAGTGGGTGGTTGGTTGAATAATATAATTTAACAGGTTGAAATGGTCAAAGCGATAGATCTAACAACAAAAAAACTTAATAGCATTAAACACTTTATGCTATTGATAGCACACTCTCTCTCTCTCTCTCTCTCTCTCTCTCTCTCGTTATTATATATAATAATAATATATATAATATATATATAAGAGTCTCGCTATGGTGCTCGTAAAAGTACCAAACACTTGTGCTTTGAATTTTTTAACGTTAGATCTACGCGCTTTGATCATTTTCACCCGTAGATTATACTATTCAACCAACCACCCACTCAACCAAGGGACCCACATCATCCTAACCGCACATCTATTAATCCAAGAGCTAAAAACTTACAAGCACAAATGACTTGGCACTTTTAAAACATAGGAGCCAATTCTCTCTCTCTCTCTCTCTCTCTCTCGTCTCTCTCTCTCTCTGCTCTCTTATATATTATATATATATATATATATATATATATATATATATATATATATATGAGTTGGGCTAGAATATTATTGATAGCAAAAAAGTTTTTTTGCTATTATGTTTTTAACCTTTGGATCAATTCTTTTCATCATTTCTAACTATTGGATTAAATATTATAACCTAGTAGAAACCACTCAATCCTAGGAGGACCACTCAACCCTAATAGGGACTAATATCATTCTAATCTTACAATTTCTCATTCAAGGGCTAAAAACTTGATAATAAAAAGAATATTTTATTATCAATAGTATTCCAGCCTAGCTCTCTCTCTCTCTCTATATATATATATATATGAGTCTGGCTATCGTATTTTTAAAAGCAACAAGCACTTGGTGCTTATAATTAAGTTTTTCACTGTTTAAATCTATTTCTTTGATCAATTTCACTCCTTAGATTATATTATTCTATCAATCACCCACTCAACCCTAGCAACCACTATTATCCCAACTTTATAAATCTTCATCCAAAGACTAAAAACTTACAAACATCGACTTGGTGTTTTTTAAAATATAAGAACTCAATTCTATATATATTATTGATATTCTGTAATGTAAAAACTTTTAATTTACTAACACACATTTTAAAAGACAATTTAGTTGGATATAATTAAACATACAGTTTAATTAAAAATTGCGTACAGTTGAAAATACTGAAGTTATAATGGTGGAAATCTTGCTTGGTTCCTGCACCTGTCTGGTCTCTATTGGTGGCTCAGTTCTTCCATTAATCCCAAGTCAGCTAATGAAGGTTTGGCTGGCCGGTCTTTGAGAACGACATTTCCTAAGCAGGAAATTCTTCTAAAAAGCTTGGGGGTACCCACAAAAAAAAAAGAAGAAAAAAAAAAAAGAAGAAAAAGATAGAATCCATGGGAGAATGGGGCGGAGAAATCAAGAGGTGAAAAAAACAAAAAAAAAAACCCTTGAATATTCCGCAGAATGGGCGGAGGAGTTATACATAAAAAAAAAAAAAATACTGTGATTATAAATAATTTATTTTGTGATAAATAATTGAGAAATATATTTGTAAAATTTTATTATTTTATATCTGTAGTAGTAGTGCAATTAATTAACTTCAATGTAAAAGAAAAATTATATTTAAAAAGTGATTAGAAGTTAAGCTTATTTTTTATTTAAAGTTGCTCACTCTAATTAACTGTTGCGGTTATGGCTTCTTATATAGTTTCAACTGTAGTAGTTGAATTTAAATGTGTCAAACTAAATATAAAATTTAAATTTGTGTGTAATTATAGCTGCATACAATCAAATAATTCTATGGGAGGATGAGATAATTTTTTGTTGTTATATATTTTTAACGCGAGATGTTGACTTTGAACAAATCAACTTTCATGTAGTGTATTAAACCCCCCTTAATTTCCATGTATATATAAGTCCTTCTCCCCCCTCACCACCACACACAAAAAAAAAAGATCCTAGTTAGAGGAGAATTAACCTCATAGCAAAAGTGCTTCTTCTCTTCTCCATGGCCATGGCCACCTCAACCAAGTCCCGTTCCTCCAATTTCCTCTACCAAGTCCTCACCCTCCCCACCAAGAACACAAGGCTCTTCCTCCCTCTCTTCACCATCATCACCCTCATCAACTTCATCTTCATCCTTTGCAACTTCTTCTCCATGCAACCTCTCTCCGCCGACATCGCTCTCAAGGCCAAAGCCCTAGTCCACACCGACCCGACGAGCCCCGACTACTCCCTTCTCGTCGCGGCGATACAAAAGGAAGCCAACGAGCTGTTCTTCGAATTGATTATATACACCGTAATCGCGTTCCTCGTCAACTCCTTTCTTAGGATCATAACCTTCTTCGCCGTCGCCGTCACGTGCTCGGGAGAGCTCCTGACTCTCCGCGAACTGCTCGTCAAGACGAAGCGCAACATGAAAGGGCCGATCATAACGCACTTGTTCGGCGTACTCTTGGTCTTGTTATGTGTTCTCCCCCTCATACTCATAACCCTATTCCCTTTGTTCATCAAGAAGCTGGGTTCTTATACACTCATAATGCTTAGCATCTTGGTCCTTGTTCTATTTCTGCTTGCAATCATCCTCCTTTTATACTTATCTATCGTGTGGCCTTTGAGCATGGCAGTTTCTGTCGTCGAGACGGGTTGCTACGGCCCGGGAGCCTTCAAGCGGGCCGCGGAGCTCGCGAAGGAGAAGAAGATGAAAGGGTTTCTTATTATTCTTGCTTCTTTTTTGCTCGTTGGTGCACTATACGCAATTAATAACATGATTTTGAAGTACAGTCCAAGTTCTAGTGCAGCTTCTGTATTGGTGTTAGGGTTCTTCTACACCTTTATTGGAGAGTTGGTGGGGATGTATGTATTGATTGCTGTTGTGATTTACTACTACGAGTGCAAGAAGAGCCGAGGAGAAGGAGAGGAAGAACAAGCACTAAAAAGTGGTGACTTTGTGTATAAGATGGTGCCCACAAAGGCTGTTCATGTTGATGAGGAGTTGCCCTAGAATTTATCGCAATGTTTGTACACTTTTAATTAAGCTATTTTTCCTGTTGAAGTTGTCAATATAGTATTATGGTATGTAAAATAAACCAACTCATGCAGGGACGGTTGGAATTATATATAGTTAATATATAATATATCTTGTTTCCTTGTTCTAAGTCTTTTGATCATCATAGTATGCAATAATTATTCTATATATATATATATTGGAGTTAATTTCATACAGATTCCTGTAAATACAGTGAATGATAAATATATTTCTATAAAATTTAATTTTTATATGTTGTCCTTGCAAAACTCATAATGTTTTAAATATGTCTCTACCGTTATAATCTTTATTTAACTATAGATTAAGTATTTAACCCTGGTTAATTAGTTTTTGATATTTTTATTTCTTTTATATTATACTGTTATGATTTTTGAAGGGATATATGTGATGACATGTAAATCTGAAAATATAAATAATTCTCTAACTGAAACAAATCAGAGGAATATATTTTAAAATATCAAAACTTTTGTAGAAATAATATATGAAAGTTGAACTTTATAAGAATATATTTATCATTTATTATATTTGCAGAAATTTCTACGAAATTAACTCTATTTTTTTTTTTTTTTACAAATTTCATTGTGGGGCCTATTTGGGCCATGGTGGACCCCACACGGACATTACTGGACATCGCGTGGGGCCCATTTGGGCCATGGTGGACCCCACACGGACATTACTGGACATCGCGTGCCGTGAAAACTGGCTAAGTAAACCATATTAAATTTTATTATTATTATTATTATTATTATTATTTAATTATTATAGACAAAATTGTGCTACAGGTTGTCCCTTTAAAAATGTTCTCTCTCTGTATATTATCCGTACATTGACGCTACGTAATATAAAAAGCTTTGATCCATCAACACGCAATTTAAAAGCTACCGTTTGGTTGGAAGTTTTTAAAAAGGGTTAATTTCATAATATGTTTCTATAAATATAGTGAATAATAAATATATTTTTATAAAATTTATTTTTTATATATTATTTCTGTAAAAGTTTTGATGTTTTCAAATAAGTTTCTTTAAAATTCGTTAGAAAAATTTAGTTAACTATAGATTAAATACTTAAACCTAATTAATTTTTGACATTTTATCCATTTATATTATACCGCTATAGCTTTTGAAGAGATATATTGGCGATGGTAAAAATTAAAAATATAAACAGTTTTCTAATAGTTCTCTTACGATAACAAACCAGATTGAAATATTTAAAAATATCAGAACTTTTATAGGAACAACAAATAAAAATTAAACTTTATAAAAATATATTTGTTATTCACTATATTTACAGGGAACTGTATGAAATTAATTCTATTAAAAAAATATAATAAAGTTGAAGATGTATATAATTAAAAAAATATAAAAGTTATAATTACAAAAAATTTGTTTGGTTGGATGCAATAAAAAGTAACGTAATTATAAATAATGTATTTAGTTGTATATAGTTGAAAAGTGCACTTATAAAATTTCATCAATTTATATCTATGATAGTAAAATTATCTTCAATATAAAAAATATTATATTCTATTTAAAAAGTGTTAAAATTACTCACTCCAGCTGCTACAATTAGACTTTCTCGTATATTTCTAACTGCAGTAACAGTTGAATTCAAATATATCAAATCAAATACCGAATTTGAATTTGCATATAATTACAACTATAATACAGTTGCAACTGCATGCAATCAAATAATTTGTAAATGCATTACATAAATTTGACGCCACACTAGCCACCTATAAGATTAGGTTTTAAGGTACCATGGAAACAGTAATTCTAACTTTGACAAATTCTTCAAGTTGGTCCATTCCAGGCCACGCGAGCCCACCACAAGAAAACTCATATGCCAAGATAATCAAAATATTGAGAAATCGAAAAAAAATGATGATGACACTAATTCTCTGTAATTATATAGATCATATTGGTAGCTTCAAAGGTTTAGTAAGTATTCGAAACCGAAACAGAAAACTGTCGGATCTAAAACCCGAGAAACCCTCGGACCAAACCCAAAACCAAAACCAAAACCAAAACCAAAACCAAAATGAGAGGTTGGATACTTACTTTAGCTGCATTTGAAGAACAGTGGTAGGCAGGATTTTTCAACTGGAGACAATGAACCTGATTAAATTCTTTTTATTTATAAATATTCTAATCATCGCACAACCACTTCGTATGTGATAAACAACTAAAAATTAAATCACATTGCTTCACTGATCACCGTAGAAACAACGAATTTTTTTTTAACACAATGGCAACAAAAGAACATAGAGAAATAAAATCATTTATCTGATCATTTTTAAGGAATTTACTTTCTCAAAGTCGGGAGCGACATAGTTCTTGTCAACCTCCCATGCAAGATGAGCCATCAAATTGAAAGACGACTTCGCTCCCTTCTCGTCCACGACTTCCCTAGGGAAGGGGATTCGGACCGCAAATACACCTTTCTCAGAACATACATGCAGGTCAAACCCGAGTCTATCTACCCATATCATCTTCGCATCTATCACCTGCCATAGTTAGCACCAAGAATTTTAACTTCGAAGCATCGTAAGGCTATGCAGAAAACAATCGTGTGTTTCTTTAACTAAACCATGCATCTTTTCATCTTTGGCTTAATAACAATGACCCAGTTTTCCGGTAACTAAGCGCAGCAAAAATCAATTTAGTTGAATAAAATCTTGGCGACTATTTTAAACGCTACATCAGTGTGTAATATAATGAAAAGTTCGAGAATCTCAAAAGAAAGGGTGTAAGAGTACGACCTGAAAGCCTGACTCCACGTAGACATTGCATAACCGCTGGACATCCTCCGCATGCCTGGAGTTCATTTCGTCCACAATCTTTTCAGCAAAGTTCCGAAGAGGATCAGGCTCTGCATTTAAGTATTCTGATGGTGCCACCCACAACCCATCCTTGGGGAAAAAAAAAAGGAAGGTCGTGAGAGGTTTTTAATGGCTCAAATACTTAAGAACTTGTTCTCACATATTCACCAGAAAACATAGCATCAGTCCGCTTTGCTGATCTACAGATGCTAGAAGATATGATGAAGATACGCGCATTTGTAGAATGGTGCTGACAAATTAATTCTACAATATGAAAGTCTCGACAGCTAGATAAATACTGAATTGACCTCATGATCAACTTTGTGACGACCTATATGTTTTAATACTTATGCCTAGCATGTCAGGAAGATTAGCACTGAAGATTATATGCCACAAGCAGGAGACCATCTTAATACCTACAATTGCAAACTTCAAACTCGATCCATTAGTAATATTTATTCGGCAAAAATGTAAAGAACTTACCTGAACTATAGACCATTTTGAATCGGCTGCCAAACATTTCAAAATTTTGATTTTACTATCAAACGTTTTAATTTGTTTGATTTGATTAAGTTAACAGTACTCTGACTTCAAATTTTAATCTAGTTATTTATTTTAGTAAATTTATAGTTACGAGAATTGCATGAAGTATACTAACTAAACTGTAAAAATAAACGATGCATTCAAATTTTAGAGTCAAAGTGTCGTTCATTGATTCAAATCAAACAAATTGAAATTTTAAATAGTGAAATCAGAATTTTGAAATGTTAGGTAGCCAACTCAAAATGGTCCATAGTACAAATAAGTTCTCTATGTTTATACCTAATATTTATTTGGAAGGCCCAGGTTTATAGCAATTAGCACATCTCATTCTTATGCTTAAAGAAGTGTCACATATGATCTTCTCTCCTTGTGAAGGGTAAGAGTAATTGATCCTCGTATACTCCCTGTAGAAGTGTCTGTGATCTATTTGTATAAGCTCCGCTGAAGGATTCATTCACTGAATAAGTTGGCAGGAAAAGGGAAACAAACAACTACAATTTCAGAGTATATCCCTTGTCACACTCTTCAAGCTTCGGAAAATAAAAGAAGCAGAAGAAATAGCACGAATAATTACGCCCTACCTCCTTGAAATCTTCCCTGTGAAATATCCGTTCGACAGAGATCAAATGTAAAAGGTCTGCATCTATCTCTTCTCCGAACTTCTTCTCCCATCTAGTCCGAAGCTTCTGCCAAAATGCAATGCAATTCCTCGAAGGTGTAGGCATTTCATAAATTGCAGGTGAAAAGTGCAGTAATAAACATGAATCTTCACATATCCGCGACAAAAACAGTAGAGAAAGAAAATTAAAAAGTTTACCTTCAAAAGCATTTCGTCACTGGGTTTAACCACGTTACCCAGAAGTGTACATTGCGGCGTCCTCGATCCACTCTGCTCAAACTGTTCTCGCCAAGCAAATAAAGAATAAAATTCAAAAAAAAAAAAAACACATAAAACATCAAATGAAACAACAGAAGCAAACTCCAAGGCCCTGTATTGGTTTGAAACTCCTATTTCAGGGATTGCATGTATATTTTAACAACCATTGTGCTTGGTTAGTAATAATGGGGATCAGTTCGAATGGCTCAACTCCAACATAGCTTATGGATTTGCTATGCACAGAGATAAACTTGTAGTTGGGGGGAATAGCGTGGGTATTACCAATATTGACACTCAACTTCCCAAAACTCGCAGAAAAAAAGACCTAATTAACGCAATTACCAATCCAAAACACATAAAAATTCAAACTTTAGGCAAAAAAAAAAGGGAGAACCCCAATGGTCAATGATACCATAACATGGAAGCTGGATCTCGCATCGCTCGCGACCGACCCGTCGCGCGAGTGCAAGCACAGCACAGGGGCGCCTCCCGCGTCGGCGACGAAGCGGGCGCCGACGCCGAGGGGCCACCCGTCGGGGGTGAGCGCGGAGAGCGTGCCCGCGGAGGCGAGCTCCATGATCGTCCTCGAGAGCTCGGCGGGGGAGAGCTTGGTAATGGCGAGGCCTCCCCTCGCCGGGGGGCTCTCGGTGGGAATCGCGGCGCGGAGAGAGCATCTGGCGTGGAGGGGGAGAGGGAGGGGGCGATGGTGCGGATGGGGCTTCGGGGAGAGGATGAGGGTTGGAGAAGGGGAGAGGAGAGCGTGGGGAAGAGGAGGCATGGTGATGTAGCTATTCTTTTTGGGGAGTTGGATATAAGAGAGAGAGAGAGAGAGAGAGAGAGAGAGAGAGAGAGATGAGGCAGGGTGGTGACGGGAACGAGGACGTGGACTCGTTCGGTGTGGGTGAGAAATTAACTCGGGTCCGGGTCACCCAGTCAAAAAATATATATATATATATATATATATATATATATATATATATGGGGCAATTTCATAGATACCCCTCCCAAAGTTTAAAATATCATATATGCCCCTATAAAGTTTAAAATATCACATATACCCCTGTAAACACTTAAAATTATCACCAATACCCCTACCGTCAGTTGTCTTAACTTTACTATAGTTATTAAAAGGTTAAAGATGGGTTAATTTTTAAAATGACCTATTTGCCCTCAACTATGCCTTAAGCAAAAAAATGTATGGAGACCCTCTCAACTATATGCCATTTTGAAACTGCTCCCTCAACTTTTATTATTTTAGTTGACAACCCATTAACTTTTAGTTTTTTAAAAAATTAACTAATTTTAGTGTATGAAAAATGAGAATTTTATCAAATTTTTTGATGATTTTACCAAATCTAGTGGCTCTATTTAAATTTTGGCAAGTAAATAACTATGTATAAAAATTTAAATAAAAATAAAAGTTGAGGATTTTTCCTATCTTTTTTTAATATTGGAAGCTTAAAAATTTTTTTAACCAAAATTATTCTCAATAATTTTCTCCATTAAATACATTAAAAAACTAAAATATAATATATTTTAGCCTACGAACAAAACTCTCTTTTTTTTAGTCGACAAAAAAATACATGCATATTGTTATTTGATTTATTTTTTATTAAATAGGAAAAAAAATTAAATCTATCTTTTATTTCAAAATTACTATTACTGATTAGGAATGTGAATTGATATAGGTACACAATTTTATTTGAACTCGATTTTGAATGGGGTGAGCTTAATCGATACTGAGTACGGATAGTTTCAGTTAAAGTTACAAAAAAAATAAAATCACATTATATTCAAACTCAATTATGGTTTTGATTTATATCTAAACCAAACTTGAACCGAAATCCGAAGCCGAAAACAAAACCAAAATCATATAAAAACATACTATATATAAAATACAATTTTTATATATTTTTTAATAATTAATATATATTAATAATTTAATTTAATATTTAGTATATTAAATAATTAAATTTAGGTTTATAGAAATTGTCTTGAAATATCTATTAGTATTTCTACTGTTAATGGGAGATAAAGGGTAAAAATGGCATTTTAAAAATATAACTCTATTTTAAAGGGATTTTGACCGAACTTAACTAGTGAAGGGTATTTATGATAATTTTTTATTTATTGGAGGGCATTCATAATATTATCGGTTTTAGAAGGGCATTGATGAAATTAATAGTTTCTGGAAGGGCATCTATGAAATTATCCCTATATATATATATATATATATATATATAAAATTTTCAATTTATAAAAATTAAGTATAAAACATTTATACATTTTTTTTTTCTGATTTTTTTAATATTATGCAGCGACATCCAATAAATTACATGTTAATTTTACGACCTCTTCGAACTTATTTACAATATCTTTTTAATTCACTTAAGCTTATTTTGACAAATAGGCATGTGACGGAGTTATTTTTTTCATACTAAAATAAATCATATCATAGATAAGACAAACCATGCAACCAAATAAAAAATATCGAAAACTCCCAAGAAACAAAAAATCCGATTCCTTAATTCTAATAATATAAAAAAAAACATTCCATGCCATCCAATTTTGATTTAAATTTTAATGTGTTATTTTGAATTTTGAAGAAGATGGTGTGTACACCCCACTCAAAAAAGAGTGATATCATTCCGACATACTGAACATAAACATTTGTTGGAGTCTAATACACAACTACACTCAAACAATACCTGCTGCACTATCCAGAAGCTTCAACTGGGTGAAACAATGCCTCAAAGGGCAAAACAGCCCTGCATGGAATTAGCACTTTTCCAGAAGCTCCAACTGGTTTAAATTTTGTTTAGCATAGTTTCGACAGCTTAAATTTAAAGCTCGCGTCTTTGGCTTCAGATTAATATAAATAAATATAAATACGTGTTTGGGAGGCTCCCACAAGTGAGTCCAGAGAAGATGACGAAGGATAAAAGAAAAAAATAGAAAAAAAAACCGAATAAGATAATCCATCGCAGATTTTCTAACAAAATATAAAGCAAGCAATCCAAAAAAATCGAATTAAATGTCTTCTTGTACATAAGAATTCAAACTCCCTAAATGCCAAAGCAACATAAGTTGATTCTGATTTTATCTAAAGACCCCATCCTTGTTCCTCAGAAACTCTGCAACCGAAACAAAAGTGAAGAACAGCTTAGTACTGATAAACTCAGATGGATTCATGTAAATTAATGCAAATTAAAGCTGGATGTAATTGAGCGCCGCAGCACATGTGATTTCATTCACCTAGAAGATAGCGTTCTTAAACATTCACGAACTTTAAACACCAACAAACAAGTTTCAAAATATAAAATGCGATTTATATAAAAAGTAATTCGAGGCTACATATGTGACGTCTATGAAAGTGGCGTCGGATTAACATGTATAGGAGTAGAAAATAGTTCATGGGCACTACCTTCCAACTCAAAAAATCTGGGGAAAAAGGAAAGAATGTCACGAATAACAAACACGACAGGGATTGCAGTGCACGTAATGATAATGCCTGTTTCATAAGTGTCGATTAGAATGAAACGAAGAGCAGAGTTAATCCAGCAAAGGTCATGTTAATCGAGTCGAGAGCCAAATAGAGACTCTAATGCTTGGGGATGAGTTTTATCTTTTATTCAGGTAAATGAATTTCTCAATGTCAAAAAACCATGATAATAGAACTAGGAAATGACTAATCAAACTAAAGAAAACTTCTAAACATGTTCTTCCTCATAGCAGCATACTAAAGGAAAATCGAAACATGACAAATCACAAAACAAAACATGCAAATCAAAGCAAAATTTTGTAGCAGCTACCAAAATTACACTTCATAAATTACAAGTAACAGCTGAAAATTTTGGACAATAAAAAAGTGAAAAATAGATACGACCTCAACATAGAACACAACCAGAATAAAAGCTATTTGGCATTTCTATCTAGAGAAAAAGCTCGGGGGTGCGTAAACTTTGGTTTTATTGCAAATTGCCGCCTAAATTTACAACTTTCTAACTGTTATCTGGCTAAAGTTCGGGTCGGGTTCTGACAAATTTTTCACTGCCATGTTGCAGTCGCATGGTGATGATGTTTAGAGATCTTAATGGAATTTTGTGCACGGTGCACGATTTAGTAAATTTCAATTTCAATCAGGTCAAAGTTAAGGTGGTTTTGCAGGTTTTTTTCTTTTTCTCCCCTCTTTTTCTACTCATGTAGTATACAACTATACAAGATGTGGAACAAATAAGAACGGTAAATTCAGAACAAGAGTTAACATTAAAACCTGGTCGAAACAGTAATTTTTCTAATTAGGGATTCACACAACTACTCACCTCAACCAGATCCAACGATGATGTTGTTGATCGGGATAAAGATCAGCTTCACGAAGAACCCTACGAATCCCATCACCACGAACCCGATCGCGGTGCGAATCGCGACCTTCGTGAACTCTAGGGCATCGGAAAAACCCCATCAAAATCGAATCGATAATAAAATTGCACAGTTTCGTAGATCTACGGATTCAGAGCAGGAGAGAGACTAACCTTTGCGATCGGGTTTGTGGCATCGCTTGACGAGGCGGAAGCTGTCCTTGGCGAACTCCCTCAACGGATCCACGACGGAATCAACGGCGTCCATGTCGATCGATCGATCGAGAGAGAGCGCAGAAACCCTAGATTTGAGGTTGGAGAGAGAGAAAGAAATGAGGTGGAGACGGATCGGGAGAAAGGAGAATTTTTCTACCGTTACTGCAGCACAAAGAGGCAAAATTACTCGAAGCCCCCGTCAACTATGGACTATTTTGAGAACGACCCATCTTTTTTTTTGGCACAATTTCATATGTATCCCTAAAAAGTTAAAAATTACAGTTTTATGCATATAAAGTTTTAAGGATTGCAGAAAGATTGCAAAATACTCTATTTGTTTCCGTATGTGATGTTTCCGTACGTGATATTGCATTTCGACGATTCCAACAGAAAACGTAGAAGTATATCGCTATATGTTTTTTTCTCAACTCTATTTTATCTAATAAAATTAGATAGATCTAAATATCAAACTAAGTCTAATTACCATTAAATGTAACTCTCTAAACCTCCAAAATATGATAGATGAATTTCACCGTTTGGACGAGAGCACTCTTGCGGAAAAACAGTTTTTATAACAACTCTTTTTCAAATAAATAATTCATGATCCGTATATTAAGCCAAGGACAGAGTGATTATTTTGTGAGAAAAATGTCAAATTTGGAGAAAGAGAAATATTTACAAACTACGCAACTTTGAGGAATATATTCGATAATTCACACTTTACAAAAATGAATATACAATATTATAATGTAGGGGTACATACATACGCAATTAACCCTAATCCGAGTGTGGGCAATACTACACCATTTTACATCAAGGTAATGTTACTAAGACAAATGAATTTTTCTCCAAACTGATTCATACACTTCCCAGCAAGATGATCAAAGTACATAACAAAGAAAGATCTATCTTCTGTCTCGCGCCACGATGTATGAACAAGCAAAAAAAAAAAGAGAAAAGAGTACATGAATCTCGCTGAGTGTATTCACGGCGGGCCGTACCGGTTAATGTCGTAGAACTCGATGTTTTTGTATTTCTGAGATATTATCTCCGCCTGCACTTTTCTTGCTGTATCAGTCGCGCAACCGACGAGGATGAGAACAGATGTGCCCGCGAATCCCCGGAATGCAGTTAAGTGCGTGGTTTGTTCGATCACTGCCGGCCCTGCAGCGAGCACGGCCAAAAAGGCAGAGCCCAGAACCGATATCCGGCTAAGAACCTACAATAGAAACCACGAGAAATTAGAACTGGAATCATTTTGCATTTAACTAACCTACGGTTACTGTTCCATCACTCTTCAGCGTGAGAGCAAGAGGAGGGTTCGCTAATTTACGAAGAAAATGAAGCTACTTACTGTTTTCAGAAAAGCAGCAGTGCTTTTTCCGGGTCGGACAAGAGGAATCGAAGCACCTTGGCGCTTCAATTGCTCACTAACATCGTCGGGATCCAGTTGGAGAAAGGTGTAGTAGTAATTGAAAAAAGCTATGAGCAATATATTGGTAGGAAGATATAAAGCACCTGCAAGAAATTATGAGCAATGAGAGTACTTTGGATAGGAGTTATTGTATGTATATCTTACAATCTAAATGCCTCAAAGTGCAGATATTAAGCCCAAAGTTACAAATAAAAAGTCTGTAATATAAAAAAGAAGTAAATGCTGAAGATACAACCAACAACTCTTTAAGTACAATGTAGTTTGTGCTTCTATATAATAATGAATTAGGAAAGTGAGAAAATTACCTCCTGGGTTTAAAGCGACTGCAGCATTTTTAAGAGCAGATAAACCAGTAAAGCGCGCCAGAGTACCGGGCAAAGCCAGCGAAGATGTAGAAAATATTATAGGCATCACCCCAGAACTATTAACCTGCTCGAAAAGATTTAAGTCAATAACACAACTTTCAAAGATTGAATGCAGAAACTGACTCATATATCTATTTAATAAAAGGACCGCAAATATATATATTTTTTAAGCATCTACCTTACGGATCTTTTTTTCTTTTTTGTCTCAAACTTTAACTTCAAAAATAATCATGACAGAAGAATACAGAAGTTAAAGTACTTTCCAAAAATCCCTTAATTTCCCATCTGCAAAACCAACAAACTAGAGTTGAGTAAAATTTGATTTTTGAACAATTTGGTGTGTGAACAAAGGGCTCGGTACAATGGTAAGCTTTGGCTTTGCTGTGATTACTTTGTTTACAGCCACACCTAATGACATAGACAAAGATTAGGCTTAAGGCGTCAAAAATCTACTTAAAATTCTTACAAGTGATTAGTTTGGTCGACATTTTTTGCCACTAAGATTACATTTCGAAAAGCATTATTTATAGATCTTTAAGGTTGAATAAAATGTGTCAGTAAATATTACGAACCTTGAATGGAAGATATGCAGATCTCTGAAGCCCTCCGCTTCTGCTGCTATATCTTGAAGCATAGTTGAGTGGTATTTTCCTTTCAGCTTCCTGAAATCCTTCATCAGATGCTAATAAGCACATATAAAACATAAAAGTAAAAAAGAAAATTTAAATATATACCCCTGCAAAATTATCTATAAATGCCTTCGAAAACTGGACTTCGAAAGCTGGACTGCAAAATTATCTACAAACTCTGAACTTCTATAAATGCCTTCGAAAACTCAAACTCTTACATATAAATACCATTGTCCATTACTACTTACTAACAAGCCCCTAATTGAAAATGTTTTCTATTACAGAACCAACTTTCCAGAGTGGATTTGATGACTCAAAAGTTAAGAGTTGAGAGTATTTTTGTAAGAAACTGGACCTTCAAGGGGTATAACCATACACAGAAATTCAAATTTTACAGGGGCATATATGTAAAGATAGCTTTGCGAAGAGAAAATATCTAAGCAACTTGACGAAATGAAGAAGCTCACTTACTTGTACATACACAATCCCAAGAACTAACAGAAAAAATGATAAGACAATCGTCGCAAGTCCGATGTAGTTTCCCTCTTGAAACGCCTGTGCAACTGTTCGACCAAATGATGCCGGCAAATAGGATATAATGCTCGTAAATATCAGAAGGGATGTTCCGTTTCCAAGTTTCAGGTCAGATATCCTTTCCCCAAGAAAAGTCGTAAATACCGAACCAAGTGTCAACAGTGTAACAGACGACACTACCCATTCCGTGCTGAAGTCGTTAACATAGGGACGAAGGTAAAGAACTTGCCCTATAGCCTTGCAAGAAAGGACGAAGAATTTGATCAAGATACTAAAAAAGTTTCTGTAAGGCAAAAAAGTGTAGACCTTATTATCCGAACTATATGCCATTTTGAAATGGGTAAAATAACATATCATTAGTTTCAGATAGTGGAGATTCTGCCGGAGATGTAGTTAACTCAAACATACAAGAAGGTAAGGAAGTGAAATTAAATCTGGTAAAGTTCAAATACCTGTTGCAAAATACAATGTAATTTAGATAAGTTCTATATTAGAAAAGGCCCTCATTTCCCTACCTGGACTACAGCAAAACCAACCGAAGCGTATCTCGTATATTGAAGAACCTTCTTTCTTCCTGCCTCTCCCTCCCTCTTTTGAAGATCTTGCAGTTTCGGATAAACCTGCGCGAGAAGCTGAAAAACGATCTGGGCGTTGATAAAGGGAACGATACCCAAGGAGCAGATCCCGAGCCTACCGACGCCACCGCCAGAAAACGAATCTAAAGTGCTTAACAGACTGTTCTGGTCCAAATTACCAGCAAAAGCTTCCCTGTTCACTCCACCTAATGGTATGTACACTCCGAGTCGAGATAAAGCCAAGTACCCTAAGAGCTTTAGGAATTTTCCGGGTAGCGGGCCTTTGAAGAAGTCGCCAATGTCGATAGAACTGTCCTCGATTGCGGCTGCCAGATAATGAAATTGTCTGATTTTCATACAGTAACTCGACTTACCGGTAGTCGCACATGTATGTCGTGATAAAATTTAGACGTAACTAAACAAAACGAACCTGCCGCTCCTCGACTAACGGATGACTTCTCTTTCCTCGAGCTCGACGTACTCTCAAATGTTTGGCAAACGAAGTCGACGACACTTCTCAATGACGCACCAAAACCGAAAGAGATCTCGTTAATACCCAAAGGGTCGAAGTCGGAGCCGATGGTCTGCTGAGTGCAGCTGCAATGCGGTATAATAAGCAAGGTGATACAAATCTATAAAAATCCCCAAACAGAACCGAAATATACACGAGATTTGTTTCAATAGTGCAATAAGTGTATATTAGAGGGCAAATAAAATTACTGACTTTTACAAGAAGAACAAATATTCGGCAAATCTATAATAGGTAAAAAAAATTAATAGAACTTACCAGAACTATGAAACATTTTGAAATAGCTACGCAACCTTTCAAAATTTTGATTTCACTTCACTGCCCAACCTTGCAATTTGTTTGATTTGAGCCGGTCAACAGCATTTTGACTTTAAAATTTAAACTAATTACTTACATTAATAAACTTAGAGAAAACTTCAAATACCCCCTCTGTGGTTTCGCACTTTCTCACTTTAATATCATGTGGTTTAAAGTGTATCAAGTTAGTACCTTGTGGTTTCGCACTTTCTCACTTTAGTACCCTGTGGTTTAAAGTGTATCAAGTTAGTACCCTGTGGTTTCATTTTTTTTCTTTTTATTATCCATTTCGGAGCATTTTTTTTGTTAAATCAGTGACAAAGTTAAAACTAAAGGATACTAAAATGAATATTCGATAAACCTAGGTAGGGTATACATAATTTAACGAAATATTAGACCACATGGTACTAAAATGAGAAAGTGCGAAACCACTGGGTACTAACTTGATACACTTTAAACCACATGGTACATGGTACTAAAGTGAGAAAGTGCCAAACCACAGATACTAACTTGATACACTTTAAACCACATGATATTAAAGTGAGAAAGTGCGAAAGGGTATTTGAAGTTTTCCCATAAACTTATAATTGCGAATTAAATATAGTATACTAACTAGACGCGTAGAGATAATAGGAGCACTTAGATTTTAAAGTATTAGGAAAAATTTTACACGTTTGATAATTTATGGAGTATAAAACTCAAATGAATATATTTCCTCTTTGACAACTAATAAAGGTATCAAATATAATAATTTCCTACTTAAAAAAAAAAGAAAAGAAAAAAGTTGAGGGAGTTATTTCAAAATGGCTTATAGATAGGGGGTTAAAATAACAAAGAGGCACCTTCCACTATTGCCTCCATTGGAGGAGGGGATTCGAAGGAGAGCTCTCCAATGGAGCCCTTTGTTGCAGCGTTGTATCCGAACCGAGGAGGAGGGTGAACCGGACCGGGTGAACCGGTTCGACCGGTTCGAGAAGGATAAGGGGGCTCGGGGAAGAGGAGGAGAAGAGGACGAGGGCGAAGAGGAGGAAGAAGAGGGAGGAGGCGGTCGCACGGATAAGAGCATGGTGGCCGCATAAACCCTGATGCTTCGAAAGGGCTCGATAGGGTTCTTCGCTTATGCTTCTTTTCACTGAGGGTGGGTCGTGTCGTCCGAGCGCTCGCATAGAAAGTTTTTTATGAGACCTTCGTCATCGGCCGTTGGAAGGTAGATTTAGGACTCATCTTAACCGTTCATTTGCGGGAGTGATCGTGAGGCGCGGATCGAAGGATCAAATGTAGTAATAGTCCCTGTGCTATCACGACATAGCGACTCCGTCCTTCAACTTTTCAGTTAAATGCTTTAATTTTTTTTAAAAATTTTCTGATATAATTAAATTTCATCTTCAAGCACAAAATGAAAAAAAAAAATTATGTATTTTCTGCAAAATAGCTATTTTATTGTACTTCAGAAAAAAATAAAAAATAATTTACAGAAAAAATTTGAGGACTAACATATTTACATAAAATATAAAAATAAGTTGTAAAATCGGAATATTAAAGAGACTTCATTATAATTAAATTACGCACTTGCTATTAGCATTTAATAGTCAACTAAATTCGTGGTTTTATCGACTAAAAAAGTGTAACAAGCAATCAAATTTGACGAAAACCACTATTCATTAAATTTTCAACTTAATCAGTGATAAGGGTTTAAGTCAGAGAAAAAAGAAAACTAAATATAAAGAAAATGTCAATCAAAGGAACAATTATTGAGGGGTCTATTTCACAATCCAAAATTATTCGAGGATGATTAGATTTGGGCCTAGTTTCAGTAAGGCGGAATCAAATCCAGCCCAACACTTAATTGGGCCAAAAATGCAGGATCCGATTTGGCCCAAACATTACCCTGGCCAATAGAACATGCTTTGCTTCGAGTTCGTTTCCTTATCCTAATGTTTTGTGTGTTAAAAATTAAGGGAACAGGCCCCCGCAAATATAGTGAATTGCAGATATATTACAGTAAAATTTAACATTCATAAGTTATTCCTGCAAAAGTTCTAATGTTTTCAGATATGTCCCTGCCGTTAGAATTCATTAGGAAAGTTTAGTTAACCATAAGTTAAATGCTTTACCCGGATTAATTTTTGACATTTTTACTCTTTTTATATTATATTGTTATAACTTTTGAAGGGACATATCTGTGATGGCAAAATTGAAAATATAAACAGTTTTCTAATAGTTCTTTAATGGTAAGTTGGTAACAAATCAGAGGAACATATCTGAAAGAATTAGGACTTTTGCAGAAATAACTTATAAAAGTTAAAATTTATAGAAATATATTTGTAATTCACTATGTTTGCGATGACCTGCATGCAATTAACCTTAAAAATTACGGAGTTAAAATTTATAAAAGACTAACAGGGTAAAAGCATTTTTATGTTTTTCATATCATTTCGTCTGTATTACTTAGCTATCCTGATGAGATTGTTATTCTGGCTTCTTCTAAACAACTCTCCATCCGTCTCCCCAAAATTTGGATTTGAATCAAGTTTACGCTAACAAGTTTGGGTGGATTTCGATTGGGTTGTAATCTAAACTCAGTTTTGGTTCGGTTTTCCTGTCCAATTTAGATCAAAATCTGATTCAATCGTTCTTAAAATCTCAATCGTAACTCAATTTTGACAAAAAGCATATTAAACTTCCGAGCAGAACTAGACGTGGGGTGAAATCACTTTTCTTCTGCTTTTTGCTTATATAGTTGTGGAATTGAGAAGTTCTTTCAATCGTGCTAACTGTTTGAAAAAATACGAATGATGTAAAAATTAGAAAAATAAAAAATAAATTAATGTCTTACTATTATTATTATTATTTAACAATTTATTTCGATTTAAGAGGAGCCGAATAATTACGTTATTACGGGGAGTCAGTATGTTCAGGTACGAACGAGTGGTTTGTGAGAGTTTGAGTTTCGACAGAAACCAACGTTAACAATCAAGAGGTTTTTAATTTTTTTTTCAGAAAAGTTGGGGTACAAAGGAGTGGTCCCTGAGGCAAAGGGGCAGTTAATATCTCTGAAAAAGTAGGAGGTCCCAAACTGTGTTTGAAGAAAAACAAAAACATTTTCCCCTCATTTATAGGATAATAATGTGAAATTTCGATTTCGAATCTAATTTTTTCTATTATTATTTAAAGAAGTCGCTTTAAGCATTTAATGCTCTTATCTGCTCCAATAAAGACTCATTGCAAACAAACATGGCACCCTTCATTGTTCCTTCACTCACTCTGAGGTTTAACCTCTTTTGCTTTTAATAAATCAGTCACTCTCTCTCTCTCTCTCTCTCTCTCTCTCTCTCTCTCTGTTTCAAGTCCCAAGTGATCCAAAACAATACATCAGTCAAAATTTTGCTATTAATTAAGGAGTGATATTTCTCTCCACCCAAGAAGATCCTCTAGTAGGTAAGATTGTGTAATAATGTATTGATAGCACCCCCCCTAGTATTTTGATGTTGCATATTGGCCGCGCTATGTTTCATTTGAGTAGTTCAGTTTCTGAATTCTCACACATATTATATTTTCAGTTTCTAATCGCCAAAAAAAAAAAAAAAAAAAAAAAAAAAAAACCTTAGATGTCGTTGAAAGAAGGTCATTTTTATTGCTTCTGCTAAATATATGAAGACGAATGCAATCTATGTCGAAGTATGGAGACTAAAGTATTAGGATAAGACAGAAACTATTAATGCGTTTAAATCGTATTGATTGGAAAGGAAGTAAATTAGGTAAACATGATAAAGAACAAAACAGTGATCACGAGATTAATCTTAGTGCCACATGTGATCTTCTGTTTTTTGTTTTTTTTTTGTTTTTTTTTTTTTTGTAGTAGTAGTAGTAGTAATTACTCATCCATAATATAAACCCTAAAAAAGAGCACCTTAAACAATAATCCACCCACCAGATTACACAGGGAACAACTTGGTCCCTTCTTCTTTTAGGAGTTATTACCCATCAAAACATATGTAAGATGCAATGTATTGGCCCCCTCTCCCAACTGATATTTTTCTTTCCCCTCATTTATGGGCACATAAATGTGTGTACATTGGACTTCTCCTATCACATGCTAAGAGGGCTTTTTTTTTTTTTTTTTTNTACAATAATTCAGAAAGTTCGAGTCAGAAATTACAACTTATGAAAGTTTGAGGACCAAAATATCACGTGACTCATATCTTGAGGACGAAAAGTAGTGCAATGTACCCATTTCTTTTTCTAAAATGTATAGATAGATGCATAGGACAAAATGCATGTGGAAAAAAATTTTAACCGCTTTTTAAATGTCGGAATTTTTAACCTCTTTTTCATGCAATCTTAGCCGAAAACAAAATAAAAGGCGAACCAAATTAATTCAACCTAAGATCAATCTCCTAGCTAGGCAACCTGGAGCTTCCAATATTCTGGTCTGCTTTAAGCTAAAATTTCCTCCTGTCCAGCAAAATGCAGTAACACACTTGCATTGCATTATTGTACTCCCCAACACAAACTATGCTGATGATATTGGTGTGCACACACACACACAAAAGATGCAAAGAGTTTTTTGCCACATAATCCTTCTCATCCTTCCTCTTCATTACACCACAAAAGGTGTGAAAGGTGCTTTCTCTTTTGTTTTCATATGGTGTCTTATTCGGATTCGGATTCGGATTCAGATCGAATATGTTCGACGCGGAAGTGCTTTCGTTGTTTTGACGAAGGCAGCGAATAGAACCTCTAGAAGCAATAAACGGGCCGGATTCGAATCGGCGAGAGCGGAGGGTCCATTAGCAACTGAATTTAGAGGCCTCAACTATTCTCATCAAATGTGGGCCAAGCGAGCACTAATAACGGAGAGGGACCTGAGTTAATAGCTGGGCTCATTGATTTCACTTCACGTGTAATGCTGTGGAAATAACCCCCCCCCCACCCCCCCACCCCCCCCCCCCCTTTTAGTTTCATTTTTTTGCTTATTCCAAACGCATTCTATTTCATCATCATCATAATAATAATCATAATAATAATATCATGGCCACTCTTTTTACCTTTCCTTTTAAACCAATATATGGTTCGGACCAACCCCTTCTTCTCCTCAAGCTTCTTGAATGCTTTTACTTCGGGTCTCGAAGCCCGTTTAGTCCGACTACAGCTTTTGCAGAAATATTATTTGAGTAGATTTATTTGATGCGGAAATATGACTCCCAAGGTCCTCAGAGGAACCCTAACAACAACTTTTTTTTTTTCTCTACCCTTTTTTTTTGGCTAGAAATCAATAAAGCCAAATCTAGAAGCTCGGAACTTTTAACTCTTATACCCAATAGTAGTTCTATTTAACGTAATCGATCGACTATGTTACATATGCTGATAAGGGTTATTATATATACATACTTTGTCAATAACAACTCCTGCAGCTCTCTTTTAATGCATTACTTTTCTAAGTCCAAACAGGTCAAGTCAAATCGACGCCTTTAACCGATGGGTTGGGCTTATTTAGGTTAATTCGCGCTTATCAGGTTAAGCCTGTATGAATTTACCAAACCATTTCGATCTAATCTGAACCCGACCCGATCCATCGCCATCCTTAATGAATCAATCCACCTCTCAAATCACACACATACATATATAGAAATTGTAAGCATCTCCTCTTCTTAGAGAGAAAAGTTGTCAATACAAAAAACGACAAAATTCGAAAAGGCGAAAAAGAATAAAAAAAACACACACGCATATTTAATTGTTTGCATGACTAATAAATGTCTAGGTAGGTTGCACAAGCCTTTCAAATAAAAGGAATATAAGTGAAAAAGTCGTGGTCTATCTTTTTCCCCCACTCATGTAAAGTGATATATCGCAAGTCGAATCATGCGCCGGGACCGTCACATTTCTTTTTCTTGGCCATAGGTAGCTCCATTATTAACTTTTACGTATGTCACACATATGCATATAAACATATATATATATATATATAAACTTGTTACATATTTTGATCTGATCCCACGTTAACGTGATGATTGTATGAATATATTTACCTAGCTTGTTACGAGCTTCTCTTCGAGGGCACGTTTGGTTCGCGATTGAAATCAGAATCGACAGTACGTAGGATTTGATCAAATTGGATTAGAATCGTAAGGGATGTTCGATTTCGTAAGCTTAATTGGTTAGTTTGCACTTAATCGATTAGGAAACGAAATGAATGATTACCATCATGACCTTGGAATGAGATTTGACTCTATTGCAAGCCCTAATGCATCCTAATTTTGTGCTTATCTACATATGAGTGTGATGTGTGAACACACACATAGACATTCTTTCGCAATATTGTCATCTTCTACAAATTTTCATGTGAAATCAGAAAATTTTCATTTTATCTTCAAAAGTGAAAGTTCTCGCATAAATAAGTTGAGTACTCATTCAATTTGCGAGAAAATTTGTTTTGAATTAAATTCTTTTTAATGTGTTGCAATTTTTTTTTTTTTTGAGAGATAGGTAGCACGCTACCCGCTTCGTTTATTTCATTTAGAAATAAACTTAGCTGAAATGTGAATCAACTAAGATTCAAACTTGGGTCTCGGGTACCAACCACCAAGTCCTTTGCTACTTGCTCTAGGGACGGTCGGTAATGTGTTGCATTTCTGTAGGAGCCTGTTTGGTATTGAGGCTCGTTTTAACGTTAATAAATAAAAAATAGAATTGGAACAAAAGTATACAAGAATATGTATCTACGTTTTCCGATAAGACCATAAAAAGTATATTATAACTGACTCATTGCGATATACAGAATGCGATATTACATACGGAAATAAGCATAGTATTTTTCTATCGTATTTTTTCACCGCACACGACGTAATTTTTCTGCAATCCCAAGCAAAGCTTAAGTCATGCGAGAACAAAACAGTTTAATTTAACTACGACTAGATACAGAGAACTTGTCCTGTAAATACTACAAACAGACGCGTTAATATCAATACCCTTTTCTAAAATGAAAAGGCATTCTCATTGAAGAGCTGGTGAATCAGTTGGACTTTATGTGTGGTGAAAGTTGATGAATGATGGAAGACTTGTGATGGAAGAAAGTTTTTTTTGTAGATTTCCCACTTGTTTAGACACATCCAATGCCCATTAGCAAATCTTGATGCCAATAAAAGGTGTCATCTTCACTTTAAGTTATGACCTTTTTTTTTTTTGTTTCTTTTTTTTTTGGAAAAACTTTAAATACCCTCCGTGTGGTTTCACTTTTTCTCACTTTAGTACCCTGTGGTTTAAAGTGTATCAAGTTAGCACCTTGTGGTTTCGCACTTTCTCACTTTAGTACCCTGTGGTTTAAAGTGAATCAAGTTAGTACTCTGTGATTTCACACTTTCTCATTTTAGTACCCTGTGGTTTAATATTTCATTAAGAGAAAAATAAAACCACATGATACTAAGTTGATACAAAAATAGAACCATAGAGTACTAATTTGATACAAAAATAAAATCACAGGGTACTAACTTAATACACTTTAAACCACAGGGTATTAAAATGAGAAAGTGCGAAATTACATGGTACAAACTTGATACACTTTAAACTGTAGGGTACTAAAATGAAAAAATACGAAACCACAGGGGTTTTTTGAAGTTTTCCTTTCTTTTTTTTTTTCTTCTTGTGTTCATGATTCTCTTTTACTTTTAAAGCACATGTGGGGTCCATCCACCATAATGTTTGAGAAATTCTAGATCAGTTTGGGGAAAACTTATTATTGTGCCACTAAAGTCCCAAACAACAAATCCTTAGGTTTATTCCTTAGTCTTAAAGATTATGATTTCACATAGTGCTTAGAGATACAATAATTTAACCCCTTTCTCTACTCCTTTCAAGTGGAAGGGCCTTTTCCCATTGGGAGCAAGTTTTAAGGAATCCTAGGCCACAAAAAGCTCTTGATGAAGCAAAAGCCTTTTCACAAACAAGCAAGACTTTTGGAAAAGTATACCCACTTTCACCCAATTTTCTTTCCTTTTTCTTTTTTTCTTTTTTTTCCAAAGGAAAAGTTGTAACCCATTATTCCAATAATGAATGATTGGCCTCCTCCTATTTGATTGATGTATCAATTTGCCCAAATGACTCTAAAAAGCAAACCCAATATTTCATGGTGCATTTTCCCACTTCCTTTATTTTGCAAAAGGAGTTCCTTGCTTAAAGCATGGCCTTCAAGTTAAAGAGCATCATAACATAAAAGGTGGTAAGTAGTGGTGGTGGCTTGCACTAGTAAAAAGCCTGGTGGGCTCCCATGTTTCATCATTTTCAGTCAATCAATGGTCATTTGGTCAAATCACTAACAAACCTCACAAAGGCTATGCATGATTGAATTAGTTCTTCCTTTGATATCACATTGAACTTGTTGCTATATCCGCTAATTCTGCGATGATTTTTTGTCGCTTGCATAACAAATTTTGGTCACTGTTTTCTGATTAAAAGTTGTGAGATTGAATCTGACTCGTATGTAATAACAATAACTTGTTAAACTTAGTTTCGAGTTCGTCAAACCATTATATATAGGGTTATATGTGCATCTAGCATTACTCCTTTTGATTACTATCACAATTTAAACCCCCTCTATATGCAAGCTAATTTGTTTCAACAAAGAATACCAAGTAAATATATGTTTGACAAAATCAACCAATTGAAATGTGACACATGTAGATGGTGACTTAATTGATAAAAACAAGGATTGAGTGGGGGTGAATAAAGGTTAGGAATGAGGATAAAAGGTGATGGTGGTTCCTCCAAAGGATCCATAAAAGCATGGGGGGAGTTGGAGACATGAGGTCACCACAACTTTTAGGCATCTAAAAAGCTTTTAAAGTTACATGATGTTTAGTGATGTGGGTTTGGTAGAGACAAAAGATAAAATAAATGGAGAGTTACATACTTCAAAGCAACTACTACAATCACTAGTTGTACACAAGGTGTGTCATTGAGCACACATATAGAGATCTTCCAACTTTAATATTCTCTAGAGTAGCATTAATTCAATAGAGTGACAAGACTCATGGGCACTCATTTTAATAAGGGCCTTTCTAGAAAAAAAAAAAAAAAAGAAAGAAAAATTGTGAAGAGATTGAAAGGACCTTTTCTTAGTATACTTAATGAGTGGATGGTACATGTACACCAAGTCTAAAGACTTAATTTATGGACCTATGTATCTCTCTCTCATGTACTCTTTTAATATGTGCTTCTTCTTCTTCTGGTTTCTTTGAATGTTTCTAACTTCTTCATTTGATCATCTCAATGTGCTTTTTGGAATCTTTCCATGAATAAAATACTAACCCTTTCACTTATTAATTAGTTTTTTGCCGGCTCACTAGTATCCATATTTCATATCATGTCTCATTAATTTAACACTTATTTTTTGGCTTTTATTTATATTAATTAATGGTGACTTGCACTCACATAAAGGGGGAGATTGGAGGGCATTTTTTTCCCATAATATTATAATTAGTGAAGAGGCCCGTGCTTTGCAGTGAGTAGAAATTGTAATAGTAGTTAATAATAAGAAAATATTAAACATTCTCTTGTGTATCTCACTTGGTATATCCACCAAAGATCTCTCATTGTTGGCGGAGGATACGGGCCTGACGATGCCTTCTCCGACGATGGTAATAGTGACCGCGACAAAAGGAGGAAGTGGGAGCGCATTAGTGAGAGGGAGGGAGGAAGACGATGGTGTATAATAAAAGATGAGAGATAGAGATGTTAGGATTGTACATGGTAGTGGGACGATTTAAATATACTAATTGAAAATTTGGTAGTGGGACCGTTTGTATTAATTGAAAGTATAGTAGAAATTAATAGATAATATTATCTAATTAATCTATGACTTAACTCTTTTTAGCATAATGGGATGCTACTTTTTGGCTTAAATTAGCTTCTAAAAACGCATTTCTTGTGAGGGAGTATTGAGAGACAGCAAACGATGTAATAATAGAATTTATGTTAGAAGCCAAAATGAGCTTCGCTAGAAACGGAGATAAAATAAAATTTTTAGAGGAGCCAAACAAAAACTCAATATGATGGTCATATTATTTTAAATTATGTGTTTGACAAATGAAAAATCAAATAAATATCTAGATTTCAAAAGAGAAACTTCAATCTGAACATTTTCGTACTGCTACAGCAAAAAAAAAAAAAAAAATACTAATCATCTTAGGATTTCTACATAAACCGGTTCGAATCGGTCCTATAGCTTTTGTTTTTGGGGGTAAGTTTCTAAGGAACCCGCGGACAATCAAATTTTCGAAAACGAAGCCCCAAAATTTCTTTTGAATCGCTTACGTGCGTGTTCTGAGGCCTCTGTTTTGACTTTTTATCTGAACATTTTTATTAGCTTCATGAGAATTTAAGTTTAAATTAGATCGTTATCGTGCTTGTCAAGTTTTAATCGATACTTGACCCAGAACCCAAAAACATACCTAAATTCTAACAAGATTTTAGGTCAAATTTTGACCAAAAATATATAGACACAAATACAATAACTCAAACTTAAATTTTGACCTTTTNGAACAAGTTGCCAAATTCTTTGTATACATCGAAAGTGAATCATCTCTTTTTCAATACTCTAATGTTGTCATGCAAAAGCACCTTTTCAGTGGTAGATAAGGACAAGTTTAAAAGCCTTTTTTATTTCTATAATCAAAAGTGCTTTTAGAAAACTTTAGTAATTAAAATATAGACCAACAAAGTGAGCCATCACATGACAACATTAGAGTATTGAAAAAGAGATGATTCACTTTCGATGTATACAAAGAATTTGGCAACTTGTTTCCTTTTTCGTATAATTAAAAAAAGAAATCTCCTCCTAAGCATAAAAAATTCACATACAAATTAAATTAAATTAAATTGGAATCACTAATGTCCCATCACTAATATTGCCACGTAGGATTGATTGCTTTAATATAAAACTCATTTTTAGTTGGACTAAATTTTGCCACATTTGGTGGGGACTTTGTTTGATAAAAAAAATGTTCTGTTGCATTTTTTTTTTTCGCCTGATAAATATATAGGAGCTTAATTTTGTAGTAATCCTATTTTATAGAAGTGTTTGCAAAATTTTAAATTAATTTTCAATAAAAAATGAGTAGCTTATTATCAATAAAATTTCTTTTCGTTTTTAGTCTGAGAGTAAATGTGTAAAAACTTTATATATATATATATATATATATATATATATATATATATATATATATGTGAAAAAAATGTTTGCTTTCTATGATGAATAAAGCATATTTAAGAATCATATACCCATTAATTAATTGCATATTTTCTTATTTAATTAATTAAAGGCTAAATTCAAATGGTTTCTTTGATGAAGCACGAATCTCATAACTCAAAAAAAAAAGAAGAAAAATTTTTACTTAACTCCTTTGCAATATTTACTAAAACTTTCATCTGAACATAATTAACAATAAATTTTAGAACTATATACCTTTTACTAATTACCTTCATAATTTTATTAACATGGCATCTAAAATATAGTACTTAATTTGCTATCTATTTTGACCGTTACTTTTGCACAAAGGGAAAATAAAAACCTTAATAAGTTTTTTTAAAAAACAAATTACCATATATCTTAAACACCACAAAAGTTATGATTCTTTTCTTTTATTTTTCCTTTTCGCCTTTTCTTTTTTGCATTTGGCATCAGCTTCGTAATAAGAGCTTTTTTGACACGTTCCCACGTGACAACGTGTTCACACGTGTGGCCCTCTGCGTGAAACACTGTACCTCCACCAAAACATCCAAATCAATCTCCCAATGAAGCTCAATACCATGCAATGCTACGCGTGTCCTCTTCTTTAAAATTTGGCTTTATTTACTATCGATTTGTTAGCCGATAAATTTATATTTTAATTAATTTTATTTTTTAAATTATATTATTTAATTAATCGCTTATTTAATTTTAGAGAAATCACAATTAAACTCTAGGAGATCACTATTATTTTAATCCTATAATTTTTTATTAAAGAGTTAAAATTTTGATAGCAAAAAAACGCAAATACTATTAATCTATTAATAGTATTCTAGTCTAATATATATATATGTATATATATATCGAGTGCGGCTGGTATGCTTCTGGAAGTACAGAGAGCTTCATGCTTCCAAGTTGTTTTTGATGTTGAGACTTTCGAATCGACGATCAGCTCTATTAGACTTGATTTTGAATATTGTAAGTATTTATAAAATAAATTTTGTGATTTTTTGATATCATTTGCCTAGTGATCGAAATGGCTCAAAATCAACGGCTGAAAATAAAAATCTTACAAAATATGATGATATGACATTAAGATTTTAGATCAGAAATATTGATCTTGTTTTATATAGTATAAAAAATTTTCTATCAAAATTTTATGTGATTTAGATATTTCTACA